>NC_134487.1:286460487-286558379 GCF_040206685.1 Ascaphus truei
ACACACACATGTACACGTACACACACACACATGTACACGTATACTCACACACATGTACACGTACACACACACATGGAGACATACACACACACATGGAGACATACACACACGCACATGTACACATACACACACGTACACACACACACACATGTATACATACACATAATGTATACACACACACATGTATACACACACACATGTATACACACACACATGTATACACACACACACATACACACGTGTATACACACACAAACATGTATACACACAAATGTACACACACACATGTATACACACACACACACATACTATGTATACACACAAACATGTATACACACGTGTATACACACGTGTATACACACGTGTATACACATGTGTATATACACATGTGTATACACACACATGGAGACATACACACACGCACATGTACACATACACACACACGTATACATACACATAATGTATACACACACACATGTATACACACACACACACACACACACGTGTATACACACACATGTATACACACACGTATACACACACACAAACATGTATACACACACACAAACATGTATACACACACAAATGTACACACACACACACATGTACACACACACACACACACATACTATGTATACACATATGTGTATACACATGTGTATACACACACGTACACATGTATACACACACACACACAATATATACATACACACAATGTCTACACACACATGTGTATACACGTCTATACACACATGTGTATACACACACATGTGTATACACACACGTACACACACACACACACACGTACACATGTATACACACACACACACACACATACAATGTATACACACAAACATGTATACACACACACAAACATGTATACACACACACGTGTATACACACACACGTGTGTATACACACACACGTATACACACACACACTATCCCCAGCAAAACCACATCAGCACACCGCTATCCCATGCCCCCCCAGCACACTGGCATTCTCGGCTCCCCGCCATTCCCAGCCCCCATCAACACCATCAGCACCCACACATCGGCACCTTTGCACCTCCCCCATCGGCACACCCACATCCGCACCCCCACATCCGCACCCCCACATCAGCACCAAACCCTCCAAAATCAGCACACCGATACAATCACCATCAGTACAGCCACAGCAGCACTACCACCGCACATGGGCCGCGTTGACCACTCCTCACCCAAATGCCACACCCACACCACAAACATCCCGGGCAACGCCGGGGCTCTCAGCTAGTATATATATATATATATATATATATATATATATATATATATACACACACATATATATATACACACACATATATATATACACACACATATAAGCAGTGGTCGACAAATCACCAAAAAATCTACTCGCCACCAGGTACCACACGTGTGCTGCTTGGGCCAATAGGAGCTCGCCACGATGTTAAATCCACTCGCCCGGGGCGTGCAAATGTATAGGTTTGTCGAACACTGCATATAAGTGTCAAAAGGAGTGCTAGTGGGCTTGGCTAAATGTATACAACAAAAAACAACAATACCCAAAGCTACTTCCAATGTGACAAAAATACACAGTGCAATTCCTATATATCTCTTGTACAAAAGGGCCTTGAGGTGGCAGCAGGCTTAAGATGCTTTGGCCAAAGGGTTAAACTAAATGACCCCTTTTCAAGAGAAGATATACAGTAGGTATTGCACTGTGTATTTTTGTCACATTGGAAGTAGCTTTGGGTGTTTCTGTTTTTTGTTGTATACATCTGGACAGCCTCAGTTATACGGTTGTGGATCGTCTTGCACAACTCTATTTTCTCTTGCATTTTGATATTGCTTCATCTCTTGTTACCTCCGTATCCGTTTAGTCTTGTCTGCTATTTTCTTGCGCTATTATGCTTTTGTAACCAGCGGGCGTAACTGGGTTTCCAGCTCTTTGGAGTTCTCTGTGGTTATTTTTGAGGTTCTTGATGTTGATTGTTTTTGTCTTCTTTTTATTCCGTTTTCTTCTTTCTATCTTCATGTTGGAGCTGCAATTCATGCTCCAGTTCTTATTTTTTGTAACCTTACTTAAACCAGGGGTTTGGCGGCGTCTCCAGGGGCTCTCCTCTTCCCGGTAAAAAGAAATTTACGTTTTTTTTTGTAGTCTGCTACAAACATGTCTGCTGCCGTTACCAATAGAAAGCCACGGCCTCCTCTCCCCATGGCATCATCTTGGCTTCCTATCAAATCTCGTGTCACACACTCAATTCTCCTCCACATTTAACCCTGTTCAACGTTTACACTCTTCTGCCCCTCCTTACATCTCGGCCCTAATTTCTCGCTATACACCAACCCGACTCTTGTGTTCTTCTCAAGGATGTTTTCTGTCTACCCCCTTTGTATCTAAAGCCCTCTCCCGCCTTAAACCTCTTCTCACTGACTGCCCCACACCTCTGGAATGCCCTTCCCCTCAATACCCGACTAGCACCCTCAGACACACATACAATTATGCAGCTGCTTTTTATTATAAAGGTACTGGACATATAAACACTACATTACTACTCCACTCCCCATACCCCCCCCCCCAGAGTTTGGTGGCGCTGATTTGGGTTTATTCTCTTTTCTTCTATGTCCCAGCCCTGGACCAGGTCCAGGAGTCTGCGCGGCAGGCGCAGAACCTGTGGATCATTGTGGGCGTGGTGGTCCCGGTGCTGGTGGTAACGGTGATCATTGTCATCCTGTACTGGAAGCTCTGCCGGACGGACAAGCTGGACTTTCAGCCGGACACCATGAGCAACCTGCAGCAGAGACAGAAGGTGAGAGCGAGAAACAAGCCGCGCGCCCGCCCCTCGCCCTGCCTGACATCTCCACGATCAGGCGGGTGGAGGGGGGGGGGGGGTAAGCGACAAGATAACAAGATCTATGTCACCGTACTCTTCCTTTGTCTGTTGTCACCTTGCTCTGGGAGGTGTGCATCTGGTGAGCTTCCTTCTGCGTCACCGTCACTCCGCGGTGGAGGGAGGCGCCCTCACGTATTCTTGTTAACATGACTGTGATCAGCATGAACTCTTCCTGCCAGACAGGCGAGCAGCGCATATCCCATCAATGCACCGCGGCCCCCTCTCTTACACCCGAAGGGGTTAGTTAGGTTTGAGTTTTCCCTTTCATCTCTCTCCCCCCCCCCCCTTCGAGCCTCCCCTTTGGTTCAGTGATGTTTCATCTCCCAGGTTCCTAGCCCACAACTCTCCCTGACATGCTTCCTATAGTGTCTCACATAGATTATCTGCCAGAGCTGATATACAGTGCAGCCTCGTGGGCGCTCTGGTGTAGCGTTGGTAATCTGTTCTGGCAGCCTCCA
This sequence comes from Ascaphus truei, assembly GCF_040206685.1. Lineage (NCBI taxonomy): Eukaryota > Metazoa > Chordata > Amphibia > Anura > Ascaphidae > Ascaphus > Ascaphus truei. The sequence continues at coordinate 286,463,845 of NC_134487.1, forward strand.
TTCAACCCGCTCTGGCTGCGCATTTTAACGTAGGGGCTGCCAACTCCAGTCCTCAAGGGCCACCAACGGGTCAAGCTTTAAGGATATCCCTGCTTCAGCATACGCGGCTCAGTCATAATGACTGAGCCACCTGTGCTGAAGCAGGGATATCCTGGAATCCCACCCGGTCGAAAGCCCGTGCGGAGTGAAGTTGGCCACCCCTGTTTTAGCGTCTTCCCCATTAGCATAGAATTAGCCCTTGCCTTACTTATACTACAAGATGCCTGGAATAGCACGGTCAGGTTTTCAGGATATCCCTGCTTCAGCACAATCAAGTGGCTCAGTCGTGCCGAAGCAGGAATATCCTGAAAACCTGACTTGTTGGTGACCCGTTAAACCTGGAGTCTGCCGCCTCCTGCAGTAGGAATACAGCGCTTCCAGATTAGCACCCCATATAATGGTACAGTGATTACATAATGATACAGTGATGTTTGAAGTGAGTATGTGGCCAGGACATGAATAACAATGAACAGATCTGGGGTTGTTAGATCGTGAGTGTGCACACGTTATTATTGAGCGATTGATCGCTTATTTGCAATGTTTTTTTTTTTTTTTTTTTTTTTTTTACAGGGGCAATATATTATCTGAGCCCACAAATTACATGGATTTATTTTAATTGGGGGATTTTCCATGCTTTATTATTCTTATTTTAATGGTCTTGATAGAATTAGGGTTTTAAATTTCGCACAGCATAGACCGCACATTTCGCACAGCATAGTCTGGCTGTGTCAATCAAGGTATACATATGCATTTAGCGCGCATATTTTAATTACATTTTTTTTATTTACATTTTTTTTATGTGCCTAACGGCATCACCGTGAATTTTTGAGGGGTTTTATAAAAGTGTATGTCAGTGTTCTTCCATATTATACTGCAGGGGTGAGCAAACTTTTTATGCCGAGCCCCCCTTTTCATCCATAAAATTTCTCGGCCCCCCCCCTGCCTGATGTAATCAAAATCACATGAAAAAAAAAAAAAACCTTTATTAAACGGTATACAATATAAATCCAAATATGTCTAAATACTTACATATTTCAACAGCTCGCGCTGGCAAAATTAGGCTGCGTCCACGCTGCCGCTGAGAGCGGTGACATCACCAACTCTCCAAGCATGAGCACAGGGTGTCCTGCATCATTTTGCAAGCGTGGATCGGGGCTATTTGTGTGTGTGACTGTGTGTGTGCATTGACTGCTGCTGAGCGCACTTCAAAGTCAATTTTGTTTCGTCTCCCCAAGCGCCAAGCTTGGGAGAGCGTACATGCACAAAGGCAATCCTTTGGGGGGGCATTCATCCACCTCTTTGCTACCTCCCTTCCTTCTCCCCCCCCCTTTTTTTTTCTTCCTTCCCCTCCATGCTTTTTGTCTTGCTGTCCCCCCATTGTCATCCAAACTCCTACCTACAGTATTATTTATTTATTTCCGTTTTCAATGTTGTGTTTTCACTTTTTTTTTATTATTTCTGTACATTCATAGTATGAGTGATATAGTGGCAGCGACCCTTACACTTGCAGAGGATCGCAGCGAAGCAGGTTCCCAGCGGAAGAGAGCAGGAACACAGCGCTATTGCAGGGCAGACACCGGGAGGGGCGTTTGACTTCATCGTACCTCCGAAGCCCCTGCGCGTGCGCTCACACCATCACGAGGCCGCCACCTGCACTATCCTGTTCAGCCACCCGCACACATCTTTGGCTGCCCGACCGTGCACATCTTCTTGGCCGCCCCTCGCGCACAGCTTTTTCGTCCTCCAGCGCACAGCGTCTGCCGGCCCGTGCACCCAGTTTTCGCCGCACGCCGCCTGCGCCCCCCCTAAATAATCTTGCGCCTCATTGCCCCCCCCAGTTTGCGCACCACTGCATTACAACACACACTCTCAATCACCACATACACACACTCACCACATACACACACACAATCCCCCCCCCCTCCCCACACACACACACACACACACACTCAATCCCCACACACACACACACACACTCAATCCCCCCACACACACACATACTCAATCCCCACACACACACTCAATCCCCACACACACACACACTCAATCCCCCCCCACACACACACACACAACCCCCCCCACACACACACTCAATCCCCCCCCCACACACACACACACTCAATCCCTCCCTCCCCCCCACACACACACATACTCAACCCCCCCCCCACACACACACACACTCAATCCCCCCCCACACACACACTCAATCCCCCCACACACACACACTCAATCCCCCCCCACACACACACACACACTCAATCCCCCCCCCCCCCCCACACACACACACTCAATCCCCCCCCACACACACACACAATCCCCCCCCCCACACACACTCAATCCCCCCCCACACACACACTCAATCCCTCCCTCCCCCCCACCCCCCCACACACACTCAATCCCCCCACACACACACTCAATCGCCCCCCACACACACACTCAATCCCCACACACACACTCAATCCCCCCCCCCCACACACACACTCAATCCCCCACCCCCACACACACACACTCAATCCCCCCCCACACACACACACAATCCCCCCCCCACACACACACACTCAATCCCCCCCCCACACACACACATACTCAATCCCCCCCCCCCCACACACACACTAAATCCCCCCCCCCACACACACACACTAAATCCCCCCCCCACACACACACACGCAATCCCCCCCTACACACTCAATCCCACCTCACACACTCAATCCCCCCCCCCACACACACTCAATCCCCCCCCCCCACACACACACACTCAATCCCCCCCCACACACACACTCAATCCCCCCCACACACACACACTCAATCCCCCCCCTACACACACACACTCTCAATCCCCTCACACACACACATAATATCCCCCCCCCGCCCCCCACACACACACACACACACACTCACACACACACACACACACACAATTTCACCTGGGGGGGCAACATGCTCCGATCCCCCAACCCCCCATGCTGCTGAAAACTGGTGCGGGAAGCAGACAGGAAGAGAAGGAGGGGCTGTCTGTGTGCAGAGAGAAGCCCCGCCCCCTCTGCAAGACACAGACACATAGAAGCAGCAGCACAGAGCTTCTGGCCGCCCGTGCACAGCTCTGCCCGCCCCCAGGTTTCCCCGCAAGCAGCCCGCGCCCCCCCCCCTACATAATCTTGCGCCCCCCCAAGGGGGCGCCCCCCCCCCCAGTTTGCGCACCGCTGTTATACTGTATATTCAGGGAGCACAATGGACAAGTGTGGGGATAAGCAGCATATAATACACATTGACACCATTTACTGTTGTGTTGCGTGTCACTGGGAGCAAAGGGGTTAAAAAAATATCCATGTGACAGAAACATGCACAAGATCGCACGCAGCCTGAAGTGTAGTAGTGCCACCTGCTGGCTGATCTGTACACTACAAACTGGATCCAAAAAAGGGGGGAAAGCGTGTTTAATGGTGGACAGAGTGACGTTTCGGTGCTAACGTGGAACTTTGTCAAGATACCACACTGTTTTTATACCTGTGAAGTGAGCATGCAATTGTCCCCAAGTGCAATGAATAAATTAAAAAAGGTGTTAATTACTGTCTGCTGTTACCTGACAAAGCAATCACATAGATACAATATACAGATAACAATGCTGGAAAAACTGTGCACAAAATTGTGAATTAATCTAACATCCTACACTAACAGTTGTTGTGGTCAGGATCTACAACTCTGCCTTGTCCTCCTCTCTTGATCTACATGCCCCGCTTTCTCTCTGCCGTCCTCGCCCTTCTAACCCCAGACCCTGGCTAAATTCCCCCACACGCGCATGCTGCGTTCCTCCACTCGTTCCTCTGGAGGAAATCTCATACACTCGCAGACTTCCTTCACTACAAAATTATGCTATCCTGTTTCAACTCTGCCCTCTCTCGCACTGCTCACTCGACTGAAACAGCCCTCTCTAAAATAACTAATGACCGCCATGCTGCCAAAGACAGAGGTCATTACACTCTGCTCATATTACTCGACCTCTCTGCAGCATTTGGCACCGTGGACCACCCTCTTCTCCTTCACATTCTCCATACTCTTGGTATTCGTAACAAAGCTCTATCCTGGATCTCCTCCTACCTCTCCCATCGTACTTTCATGTCTCTTCTGCTAACACCTCCTTCTCTATTGATCTCTCTGTGTGGGTACCCCAGGGCTCTGTCCTGGGACCTCTTCTCTTTTCTCTGTACACACTTTCTCTAGGTGACCTAATCACATCTCTTGGGTTTAAATATCACCTCTATGCTGACGACACACAAATTAACTTTTCAACCCCCGACCTTACACCTGCTGTACAGACCAAAGTTTCTGAATGTCTCTCTGCTATATCATCCTGGATGGCCCTTCGCCAATTTAAACTTAGCATGGCAAAAACAGAGCTCCTCATACTTCCTCCCAAACCTGGCCCCACTACCTCCTTCCACATTTACTGTTGGAACTACGATCATTCATCCAGTAGCCCAAGCACGCTGCCTAGGGGTCACACTCGACTCCTCTCTCACATTCTCCCCTCACACTCAAAACGTATTTAAAAACTGTCGCTTTTTCCTATGAAATATTACGAAGATACGCCCCTTCCACTGTTGCTCGACTGCTAAAACTCTGACACGGGCCCTTATTCTCTCCTGTCCCAATTACTGTAACCTCCTGCTGTCCAACCTTCCTGCCTCTCACCTGTCTCCCCTACAATCTATCCTAAACGCTCCTGCCAGAATCACTACTCTTTCCTAAATCTGTCTCAGCGTCTCCCCTGCTGAAATCACTCCTGGCTTCCTATCAAATCCCGCATCTCACACTCAATTCTCCTCCTCAATTTTAAAGCTTTACACTCTTCTGCCCCTCCTTACATCTCAGCCCTAATTTCTCGCTATGCACCATCCCGACTCTTGCGTTCTGCTCAAGGATGTCTTCTCTCTACCCCCTTTGTATCTAAAGCCCTCTCCCGCCTTAAATTTTTCTCACTGACTGCCCCGCACCTCTGGAATGCCCTTCCCCTCAGTACCCGACTAGCACCCTCTCTATCCACCTTTAAGACCCACCTTAAGACACACTTGCTTAAAGAAGCATATGAGTAGCACCGTGGCTAACTCTACACATGATACATAAAGCTTGGCCCCCTGCAGACGCACTTACCAGAACGCCCTCCTACTGTCTCTGTATGTTCTTCCTACCTACCAATTAGATTGTAAGCTCTTCAGAGCAGGGACTCCTATTCCTAAATGTTACTTTTATATCTGAAGCCCTTATTCCCATGATCTGTTATTTGTATTATTTGATATTTATATGATTGTCACGTGTATTACTACTGTGAAGCGCTATGTACATTAATGGCGCTATATAAATACATACATACATCCTGTGAAACATAAAAATGTAAAGAATTCTCCTCACTTTAAGTGTCTTTTCAAGACAATAACGTCAGTTATGCTTAAAGCTGCAGTTCAAGCAATATCCTACGTGGTTTTTTTTTAAATAAATCCGTTTTGTACTATGAGAAAATACTTGTAGCATTTAAAAAAAATTCAAAGACATTTGTAATGTATTCTAATGTAACAAGCATTTTTGTTTCTATAGCAACCATTTATAAAGTCGCATCCCCTTCCTCTTCTGAGACTGGCTTTGGCACACCCCTTTTGCCCTCTCTAGCAGTGCACTAATTGTATCTAGTGCCTGCTTGGTCACATGATCCTCCACACAGAACTTTGCATCTTGGGTAATCTTCTGCAGCCCTAACAGTGATAGAAAGAACCCTCAAGCCGAATCTTCAGCGATCGGTTACAGGAGAACGGATCAATCTGCATCTTAGCTAATGACTTGTCAGTGTGCAGATTGTATGTGTGATGCACATATTGAATGGGGGGAAAAAATGTAAGCGGCAGCTTGAAGTAACTAGGTATAAAATGTCAGTTAGAGACCAAACAAGTTCATACTGTAACTCATTTATGTATCCATTGCAAACATAGAAACATTATATACAGGATGTTGGTAAGTATATAGAATACCTGAACCCTAGAGGGAAAAATCTGCCCCAGAGTATAGATCAATCACACTGAACCAGTATCACTGCTTATTAAAACCCATATTATAAGTGAGTTGACTCTTGTTTCCCTCTTGGGTATCTTAGTTACTTACGTAGAGATCGAGGTGTCATGTAACCACTGCTGGTAAATGCAGTTTGTGGAAAGATCGTATAGCTGGTACTTTTAGACACGCGGCAAACCCGAAGTAATGCCACGGACAGTACCAACTTCAGTACAGGCAACAAGTGGACACTGGCTCTGCAACCATAATAATGTTACGGGCAGTACCAATGTCTAAAATGCTGCATACGTCCTACTGTATGTCAGAACTTGTAAGATCTCTATGCTACCTCTCTCTCCCCCCTCTTCTCTCTCCCCCCTCTCTCTCCCTCTCTCCCTCCCCCTCTGCCTCCCTCTCTCCCCCTTTCCTCCCTCTCTCCCCCCTCACCCTCCCTCTCTTCCCCCCTCTCTCCCCCCTCTTCTTCCTCCCTCTCTCCCCCCTCTTCTTCCTCCCTCTCTCCCCCCTCTTCTCCCTCCCTCTCTCCCCCCTCTTCTCTCTCCCTCTCTCCCCCTCTTCTCTCTCTCCCTCTCCTCCCCCTCTCTCCCCGTCTCCTCCCCCTCTCCTCCCTCTCTCCCCCCTCACCCTCCCTCTCTCCCCCGTCTCTTCCCCCCTCTCTCCCTCTCCCCCCTCTCTCCCTCTCCCCCTATCTTCCCCACTTTTTATTTTTTTGCCTCGGATGTACATTTTTGTAATTAATATTTTTGCACAACAGAAAACGTTGAATTAATTTTCTAATAGTTTGCGATGTGGAGAAAATAGTAGAACTGCATCTTTAAGCTTTTTTTTTAAACTAAAATGAAAAGGACAATCCAAGATCCCCTAACGGTGAATTCCATGTTATTCCAGGTGTACACCTCTCACCTAAAATATGTAATATGTCACACATACACCCCCCATGCATTTCCTACGCCCTGTCTCTCTTTCCCCGGCAGCTTCAGGCCCCGAGTGTTAAGGGCTTTGACTTTGCTAAGCAGCATCTGGGTCAGCACAATAAGGATGAGGTCCTGGTGGTCCACGAGCCCCCCCCGCCGGTGCTGCAGGGGCCCCTCAAGGACACAACCCCTTCTGAGAATGGTGACGTCGCAACTCCGAAGTCCAAGGGTTCATCCAAAAATCCCAAAGTCGGGCGGCATCGGGGGAGGTGAGAAAGGCAGGGCTTTATAGGAACGCGTGTGTGTGTAATAATAAATACAGTATATATATATATCCAAAACAAGGATAATGTGAGGAGCATCATCAGAGACACGCACAGATTACCTGCACACTCTGCAAAACATTTTTTAATGTAAAAAGTTAAATGGAGTGGGAAATTTGTCATGGTGGACACCATGTGTGATCAACACCCATAGAGCATCCACGTGAAAAATGTTGCACTATTTAAAAAAATGTGTGTATATATATATATACTGTATACACAAATGTAAATACAACTGTATGCTCATCTGCATGGCTTAGGTAGGTCTGCAACCCCGCCTTTCCCCATTATCACCCAGCACACAGCACTTCCACTGCAGCAAGGGATTCTGGGAAATGACATGCAAATGAGCACACAGTGCCACTTTTTGCTTCAAAAACCATTTTTAACATGGTTCCCTATAGGCTTAAGCTTGCTGCATGGTCACAGCTTTGAGCACAGCCAGGGTTAAGATGCATAGCCAGAAAACCCACCCACAGACAGACTGTTTCGACCTTAATGGGTCTCATCAGTGTGGGGTTGATTAACTGGGTATGCAAAGAAGCTAAAGGATGGGCCAACCATAATACTGAGTTAAGTTATGGTGAGTAAAAAAAGAGACAAAAACCCTCCACAGCAAAGCAAATATGCAAATGTAAATACAACTGTATGCTATATATATATGTAGAGGTATCAGTACCGTGTTAGCCGAGCTTCAATAATCAAAAAATAAATAGATGATACCGTTCTGTGGCTAACGAAATGCTTTTATTTGTGCGAGCTTTCGAGATACACTGATCTCTTCTTCCGGCGATGTTATATATATATATAATGTGACTCATATGACTCGTATATATATATCTATATATATCTATATATATATATGTATTCATCTCTCTGGATTATTCTATTATAACAACGTTGTGAACATCTTGTCTTGTGTATTGATTACTTTTGTGTGGCTTTGGTTGAATTGCTTCCCCCACTCCCATTCTTGTGTTTAGCAGGGTTAGCCCGTCAGATGCAGGATCCTCAGACAGTGACCCGTCCAGTAGTAAGGAGTCTCCGGAGGAAGGGTCAGCCAGACCTTCCGCACCTCCATATGAAGTCAAACTGCGGCAGGCAGGTGTGCAATTCTCCGAGGCGTCATTGAATCTGTAATGGAGGTCAGAGTGGTTTTGCCACACTCCTGCTCCGTTCTTCTAACCATGTCACCCTGTAAGGAGTTGCAATAGTGCATAAAATCCTCTTATGACCATGGAACACTGCAGTGGGAGTTCCAGACTTGGTATTCTGTTTGTCCCTCTCTCTGTTTGACATTATCGCCCCAGTGGTAGAAATGACAGAACCTGTGGGCTGTAGGCTTCTTCTGTCGTTGTCACAGAGTCACCACGCAATGGAATAGCCAGATTCATTGGCCTATTTTTTTCCATGTGCTGTCTTCTCCTTGTTAGAAGAGCTTAAATCCGCACTCATTTGGCTTGATTCAAAGCTTCCCCAACCAGGATAAAATGGCTTTACAACGTAGTAAATAGGGGTCCATGAGCCACAGATAAACTCGTGCCATTATATTTGCCTGTAATAGCCGTGACGAGCATGGTGGGCAGTACGTTCATGCTGTTTTGGTGGCACTGTCCCCATGGAGTGTGAGACTTTATTTCAGGTCCATTCTTCTTGGATGCCCGGGTCACTGTAAAGCCATACTTCTCCCTTTGTGTGTGCCACGGTCATCTTATTGTAGATGGGACAGGTGATATGGATGGGTCCACCCTTTTCTTTTTTGTTTAGGTTTGTTTCTCGTGATACTTGTCCCTTTTAGATTTAAGTGCCATACACACCACCTCTTTAACACTGGAGTATAATGGGCAGAGTCCCTGGGCAATAAATAAGTCTCGTGTGGAGTTACTCTGTTCCACAGTGACAACGTCTGACTTGTTTCCGCAGAGCTGCCCGCAGTGAGCAGTGGTAATGAGCAGCACTCCTCCGCCTCTATTTTTGAACATGTGGACCGGATGTCGCGCTCCTCCGAGGCCAGCCGACGTTTCCCCACCAAGATCCAACTCATTGCCATGCAGCCTATATCGGCCCTGCCCATGCATGGCCTGTCTGTGTCTGAGCGGGAGGCAGAGACCAACAAGATCAACAGGGAGGTGAGGAGCAGATATGCCCCTGTACTGGGGGTGTGGATGTGGGGGAGCCGAAAACTACCCTTTGATAAACGACAGAGGGCAGATATAAAAACTGGTTGGTCATGTCTCTATGCATCATGTGATGCTCTATTAACATGATACTATGTTTCCAGATTATAATGTACTGGGTCACATAGCTAAAGATATTGGTTATTGTCACTGTGAATTGTGCGTAAGATACTATGATCACACATAGGTAAAATACCATTGTTCCAAAATATTACTAAACTTCTGATTTGCATTCTGTCTAAATATATACATATATTGCTAATATGGTATATCTATTCACAATACTATATTCAGTGGTCTGTGTGTCCTGTCACCAGGGTGTACATGGTGCCACAATTTTGTTAAATAAGGGAATTTAAAGAAAATTGGATAGATTTTAGAAAGCACCTCCACCTTTTTGGTAATTGATATAATAAATGTTGATTAGATGTGTCTAACAAACAGTCTACAGGGCTCTGTCCCAATGTTTAGTAGTTGGATCTTTTGTAAACCCGGCACATTGCCACTACTACTATCAAACCACATTGACTACCAACAATATTATATGATAAGAAATAGATCACAATATTTGAATAAATTAATGCATAACGAACGAATGTTAATGAATGACCTCATCAGATTCACAAACAGAATAGCAGAGAAGGGTGGGGGGCCGTGTTGGTGCTTCCACGTATTAACAAAGGAGGAAGAGGGAGGAGGGGGTATGATAACCTTTATTGGACCCCAAGAGGTTTGGAAGCTTGTAACATATCAACTACTTGTTGGTCCAATATAAGGTATCATACCCCCTCCTCCCTCTCCCTCCTGTGGTACTACAAACAGAATATTGCAACAAGGTTACTCTGTAACAAGGGACTTGCAGTGACTGAAACGTATCTTCCGCGGCTAGATCCAGACAACGCTCCGGCACAAGTCTGAGATCGAGCACCACCGCAACAAGATCCGTCTGCGTGCCAAGCGGAAGGGGCACTACGAGTTCCCCCTGGTGGACGTAGTGGGGATGACCGACACCAAGGAGCGGCAGCGCATGTACCGCAAGGTGCAGATGCAGTTCGACAAGATATTGGACCCGGGCTGCGGTGTCCCCACGGTGTTCATAGAGCCACGGAAGAGGTGAGATGCTTAGCCGCGTCTGTGGTGGAGAACCAATAAACTCCTGATTACATGAGGAAGAAGCTGTCTTAGGCTTGAGATGTTATTCTTAACCTTGCAGGTATGCGTGAGGCTGATGTATGTTCAGACTCCTCCGTTCTGCTTCAGGAAAAGCACACACTTTCCCCCTCCACTGGGCAGCACTGAGGGGGACAGTGCAGACCTTTTTGGGGGGTCCTAGGCAAGTAAAGACTGGCAGGCCCATCAATCACGTCATTAAAAGTCCACCTTGGCTTGCTTGTGGCCGATTGTAAACAATGTTCTCCCCTTTCTCCCACAACGACAGTAACCTCCGTTACAAGGTAACCCCCACATCTTGTAACGATTAATGGCACAAATGACAGGTTCTTGGGGGTTCAATCACAAGCACCAGTAGTATGTCAATGGAGAAACACATACTCCTCAGTATAAATAGGAGGCTGGAGTTTCTTTTGGACTTTGCTTATCCCCTCGTGCCACCTATGCCAATGAAAGTGACATGTTTGTGCTCAAAACCTTACACCTGAGCAGACGATCTAGTAACAAAGTAACACAAGCTGCTTCCTGCGACAGAGGCGTAAAGTTCTAAAGTGTCTCATATTTTGGAGGGCAAGAGAAGCTGCTAACTGCTGCATGCTACTGTCGGTGGGATCCTGTCCATGCTGTAATTATGAGTACAGTAAAAATATAGTGGCATGTGTGCCTTATGTCAGGGGGAATCTGAGATATTTAACCATTTCCTGCCAGAGGAGGCTGCAGTGCATGGCTGCAAAAACACTTCGCACTCCCCTATGGCAATCTAGTGGATTGATAAGTGAGCAAAGTATTTATGGGCCTTAATGGTTTAGGCTTTTTGAGAAATAAAGTAGAATTAGATTTATTAAAATAAATCCTCAGTTTGTACATTAGTAAAAAATAAAATAAAAATGTTCATGACAGATGACATTTTTAGATATTTTTACCATGGACGAAAACATTTTTTAAATGTAAATTCACTTTCCTCTAAAATTGGAGTGAAGGGCTTGTCAATGAGAAATATAAGTAGTGTTACTCCGGTTTTTGCAGGAATAGTACAGAACAGACCTGTGACTGGCGGTGTGGGACACACACACACACACACACACACACACACACACACACACACACACACACACACACACACACACACTGCATCATTTTATATACAGCGCTGCGTATATTGGGATATACAAGAGAATAATGTATTTCTTCATAGGCTCCCTTGTTTAGCTTGTTCAGAAAAGACAGAGATGGATAACTTTATATTTATTTATTTTGTTTGATGTTGAATTTGGTAAAACGCTCAAAGATCTTACATTTGGTACACGCCTCTTGTTCTGTCTATGGCAGCTCCCGCGCGAGGCGCTCCCCCAGGCAGCGGCGCAGACAGCAGGGGTCCGGGAGCCTCCCCGACGCAGACAGAGACCGTCTAATAACCACGGACAGTGACGGCACTTACAAGAGGCCCCCGGGAGTCAGCAACTCTGCATATGTGGTATGTGCTACTTTTATTTGAATGCACCTTTTCTGTGCCTTCCCGGGAGTTTTTAAAACATCCTATTTAATTTATTTTTTTTCGACGCCCTGCGGCATTGCAGACCCTTTGGCGCTTAAGAGGTTAGCAACGGCAGCCCTTTAAAAATATAATGGGGCCGCAGCATGATTTATTTAGGAGGGGAGCACTGTGGAACCCTCTAAACGTGATATGCCTTTGCGGACAGTGGAGAGATTTAACCTCTGCTCGAAAAAAAATACTTTTATATTGAAATTTTAAATCGTTTTTTATTTTGGCTTTTTTTTTATTGCGTTTTTGTGATTGTGTTTTCATTTGAAATGTATTCAAAATTTCAAATGACAAATCAGAATAAATTACAAAACAATGATTTGGTCTTAAAAACAGCAATACATTAAAAATCCTATGTTTAAAAAAAAATCTAAACAATCAGTTGTGTAGTATTAGAGTACTTTTTTACATTTGTTTTAACGTTTACCCCACTCTTTATGGAAGTTTGTATGTATTATGCTTACATTCAAAATGGTATGTGTTTTTATTTTTTTTAATACATCAGTAGTATAGTATTAGATACTCCGCCCCCCCCCCCCTCCCACTTAGGGATATACCGATATTTAGTTATATCTGTGTGCCGATATGGGAGATTACCAGTTATCATGAGCATGGGGAGAGAGAGCATGTGAGAGCAGCGGGCTGCAGCAGAGAAAGGTAGGAACTTCTCTCCGCACTTTCCTTTTGTTAAGCCCTCCATCCCCACACCCTCCTGATGGCACACTAAATGCCTTTCTCTCTTACCCCTGAGGCAGTTACCCCTTCCCCACCCTCCCCCTTGGGCACTTAACCCCCTCCTGTCTACTCCCCCTAAGACCCTTAACCCCCTTCCTCTCTCTCTCTCCCCTCCCCCTGGGGATAAAACCCCTTCCCCACCCTCCCCACGGGACCCTTAACACCATCCCACCCTCCCATGGGACCCTTAACCCTTCCTCTCTCCCCCTGGGGCACTTAAACCCCACTTACCAGGCCTGCACGTCACCATTTCTCACCTACGCTGCTTCCATCACCCTAACCTCGCCCTCATCTCATCATTTTATGAAAATGTTAAAAATGAATTTAAACAGATTTTCGATAATTCTTAAAATATTTTTAAAATGTTATAAATTGAATGTGTTTTTAAATAGAGGGAGTATCTTCGGGTAAGAGTGATGGGATGAGGAGTGAATGAATGAGGGGGATAAGGTGATGGGGGCAGTGTACCTGTTGGTGAGAGTGATGGGACGAGGGAGATGTTAGGGGTTTGGGACCAGTGAAGGTGAGTGATGGGATGTTAGGGAGATAGGAGGGAGCAGTGTAGGTGAGTGATGGGATGAGGGGGATGTGAGGGGTGATGGGAGCAGTGTAGGTGAGTGATGGGATGAGAGGGATGTGATGGGAGCAGTGTAGGTGAGTGATGGGATGAGAGGGATGTGATGGGAGCAGTGTAGGTGAGAGTGATGGGAGGGGGGTGTTAGGGTGATGGGAGAAGTGTAGGTGAGAAAAGGTGAAGTGCAGACATGGAAAGGGTTTGGGAATGAAGGTCTGTTTGTTCTCGTAAATCTAAGAAAATGTATTTATTTTGAGAACACATTTTATTTAGATTTAGTAGAACATTTTCAGACTTTTCAGACCCACCTTCTGTTGCAAAGTACTTAATGATGATCTGATCAGGACCTCTGACCTCTGTTTTCCGCAGTCGGACCCGGATCTTCCCTCTGACGCCCCCACACCAGTCTCAGACTTGGGCAAGTTCCCTGGCTCTCCCCCTCGGGCGCCACCACCCGCCCAGTATGTGGTCCCCCAGCCTTCCATTGAAGAGGTCCGGCAAACCATGCAGTCCCTGCTGGATGATGCTTTCGCTCTGGTGGCCCCCAGCAGCCAGGTCTCAGGGACTCCGGGGGGCGTGCAGGTTGGAGGCACCTCGGGACAGCCTGTCGGCAGCCCCCCCGCTCGAACAAGTCGGGGAAATACACAATGGGGGGCTGCGTATCCTCCTCACCAAGCCATGGGCACCCACCTCCATGTAAGTGAAGCTAAGGTCTCTCCTACAGTATATAAAACTCCTGTAACCCTTCCAAAACCAGCAATAACCCCTTCTTTTATTTTAGTCTTGCTACGTTTAGAACTGCAGCTGTAGACCATAAGAGCCATACATACAGTAATAATGATGCTCCTATTAAATTAATGATATGCAGAGCTTACAATCTAATTGTGGTGCCTGATCCACATGGAGATAAAGAGACTTGCCCAAGGTCACAAGAAGAGCTGACATTGGGATTCAAACTTGGTTCACCCACTTCAAAGATCATTACCACTGAACTACTTCAGTTTAGAATGACATTATGGATAAATGCAATTTAAACTGCTTATCCTGACTCGTATAGAATGCTATTCTGCTAGAGAGCAGCCTATGCACAAAGGGTTAATCTTCTAGCTGATCACTAATCTGTAATCCAATATCGGACATTAAACTAAATAAAAACCCAATTCAGAGGTCTGTAAGACATTGCTCCCTGGGCCCCTCTGGCAGGAATGGGCTTGGAATAAACATTCTTGATTTGACTGAATTCTGTGTTAAATTTCTATACAGGTATATATTTTCTTATAGTGAATGCAGAGCTGCGGGGTTGCAGAGCTGCGGGGTTGCAGAGCTGCGGGGTGTTGCAGAGCTGCGGGGTGTTGCAGAGCTGCGGGGGGTTGCAGAGCTGCGGGGGGTTGCAGAGCTGCGGGGTTGCAGAGCTGCGGGGCTGCAGGGTTGCAGAGGCGGGGGGTTGCAGAGCTGCGGGGTTGCAGAGCTGCGGGGTTGCAGAGGCGCGGGGTTGCAGAGGCGGGGGGTTGCAGAGCTGCGGGGTTGCAGAGCTGCGGGGTTGCAGTGCTGCGGGTTTGCAGAGGCGGGGGGTTGCAGAGCTGCGGGGTTGCAGAGCTGCGGGGTTGCAGAGCTGCGGGGTTACACTGACACGGTTTTCTTTCCTTTCAGAGGTTCATGGATTATGGAATGCCCCAAGCCTCCGCTCCCAGCCTTGTAATGAGGTAAGCCGGCTGGACACTGGCCAGGTTGGAGGAGGGGCAGTGTGCACACGAGAGACAGAGATCAGTGAGGTTTGGAAAGCTCTGTACACACTTGTGATGAGTCTAAAAAAAAATGGGTGTGTGTGTGTGTGTGTGTTTTGGTATATACTAGGAGGCTATCCTGGTTGTGGTTCCATTAAGTAAACAAAAAATAATATATATATATATTTATAATGCAGTAAAAAGTAATGGTGCTGGGTACAGTATGCTCGATACCAATGTTAAACGTGCAAAACTTACCTGACCGAATTTTGGAAATGTTTTTATCCCATATTTAATCTATAAAAACAGAAAGGGATTAAACTGGAGGCCTGTACGTACAGTAAGTAGGGGCTTTTGAGGATGGTAAATAGAAAGTGATATTCCAAATATTCCTAAAGTTGGCTGTGGGTTATCTAATGCCAAATGGTGGGGTGCGGTGACTCCGGGATACTGAGGCTCTCGGGAGCTGGCAGTCTGCCCTGCGCCTCACATGGCAGACGTTAAAGGGACTTGGTGAAGGTCACACAGGTTCTGCTAGAAGTCAGCAGGCACATGGATCCTCCTTTGGAAGCTGCTAGTTTTAGTCACAACGACCTTGCCGGTGTTTATGGGTAGGCAGGACGTTGGAAAGCGTCTGCTTGACAATAATGTAACCTGTTTCAAGGGGTTAATAACCCAGCCAGTGCCAGAGAAGCCTGCAATGCTTTGCGGGGGGGGGGGGGGGGAAGGTCCAATTTCACCCAGATTGTTCACTGTAATAATTAAAATCTATACTTTAGAACTCGCCCCTTATTATCACAGTAATGCATTCTCTACTCAATTATGCCTGTCCAATAATGTATCCCTAGAAAATGCAACAGGCGCTGTATTCACTGAGGTTTGTGTCCCTGCACTATTCACAGTCAGACTTTCTGATTTTAAATTGGCAAAAATTAGGGTTAAAAAAATTATCTTATATGAGGGGGATGGACATTAAATGCTATGCAAGAGTTGCATAGTTTGGTGCGTTCTCGTTGGGTTGCTGGCCCATCTGGCAGCGGAAGGGTTAAGTCAGTATATGTTACTAAGTGCAAGTTTTTAATCGCTTGGTAGCTTAAGTTTTTAGAGCTACATTAGAAGCAAAAGCAACTGAACAGGCACAGTGCTGCCTGAGCAGGCCGTCCAGCTCCTGGATGCTGCAGTCTGCCATGGGTTACTAACCAATATAACCCAGTCACGGCCCATTGACTTAGGAGCTGTGCTTGGAACACTGATTGTGAAAACAGATTGCACCCCCATTCACCTCTAAATCCTCGGTCCATCTCACACGGCCCAAGTGCCACCGGCCCACCTGCAAAAAAAGGAAGGCATTGTACTTTTAAGTGTGTTTTCTGGTGACTGTTAGTTCTGGAGAAGTGAGGATTCATTGGAGATTGTGATACCTTTTAGCATTAAATAAGTGCACAGCGATTTCACAGGTCTCTTCACATGTACAGAGCTTTCCAAACCTCACAGGCCTCTTCTTCATGTGTACAGAGCTTTCCAAACCTCACAGGTTTCTTCTTCATGTGTGCAGAGCTTTCCAAGCCTCACAGGTCTCTTCTTCATCTGTGCAGAGCTTTCCAAACCTCACAGGTCTCTTCACATGTACAGAGCTTTCCAAACCTCACAGGCCTCTTCTTCGTGTGTACAGAGCTTTCCAAACCTCACATTCCTCTTCTTCATTTGTACAGAGCTTTCCAAAAATCACAGGTCTCTCTTCACATGTATAGAGCTTTCCAACCCTCACAGGTCTCTTCATGTGTACAGAGCTTTCCAAACCTCACAGGTCTCTTCGTCATGTGTACAGAGCTTTCCAAACCTCACAGGTCTCTTCTTCATGTGCACAGAGCTTTCCAAACCTCACAGGTCTCTTCTTCGTGTGTGCAGAGCTTTCCAAGCCTCACAGGTCTCTTCTTCATGTGTGCAGAGCTTCCCAAACCTCACAGGTCTCTTCTTCATGTATACAGAGCTTTCCAAACCTCACAGGTCTCTTCTTCACGGGTGCAGAGCTTTCCAAACCTCACAGTTTTGATTAAGTGATATTGTAGTGTCCCTCCACCGTTTAAAAATCTATCAGATTCACCAGGTAATAGACAGGGCACCACCTGCATCATTTACAAGGAGAGGCAGGGGGAAGACTTGCCAGTAATTTGACCTGATATACATGTTGTTGTTAAACTCTTGCATTTCCTGTTGGTATACACACCTCTTGCATTTCCTGTTGGTATACACACCTCTTGCATTTCCTGTTGGTATACACACCTCTTGCATTTCCTGTTGGTATACACACCTCTTGCATTTCCTGTTGGTATACACACCTCTTGCATTTCCTGTTGGTATACACACCTCTTGCATTTCCTGTTGGTATACACACCTCTTGCATTTCCTGTTGGTATACACACCTCTTGCATTTCCTGTTGGTATACACACCTCTTGCATTTCCTGTTGGTATACACACCTCTTGCATTTCCTGTTGGTATACACACCTCTTGAAATCCGTGTCCTCTGACTCCTCAGCAGTCTGAGGATAACATTCAAACGTTGCCAGCACAAACCTGACAGGAGCAGTTTGGTCACTTGACAACTCACTCACCCACATCTCTTGTGTCACGTTTTTGGGGGCATTAATAACACTAAACTGTAGATAATCTCTAGTCGAGGTGAATGCTTAGCCCGATGTATACATCTTCTACTGATCAGTGTCTGACATTGTGTATATAGCATGTAGTGCAGAGCAATTCAGAATATACTGCACACTGTATCCACATAAAATGAATTAGGGCACATAAGTCATAACACATTATGGAAACAAGCATTTTACCAATATTTCTGACCCCCAGAAATATTTGTTTCAATATTATTACAGTTTACAAAATATAATCATCCTTTTTCTCCGTGCCGTTTTTAGTGGCTTGTTGGCAGTGATCAAAGTGGCTTGAAATAAATCCTCACTTATTAAAGACACAACTAGGGGTGATTTTTTAACCTCAGAAGGCGGTGCCGGTCTATCTCTGATGTGTAAATGTCCCACGTCACGTGGGCCAATAGGAGGCTGCCAGGGATGACGTCGTGGCTCCTTATTGTCCCGCAGGAAGTGGGACATTTAAAGCTGCCATTTCAATAGCCCCGAATAGCCCTGCTAATAGACACCCCCTTCTGGGGTAAGTATCCCAGGAAGCCAGGGGTCCCTGGAGCTGAAATAAACTGTTTCAAACCTATTTTAAACCAATGAAACCAAGTGCCACCTGGAGTACTTCTTCAAGCATTGGGGCAAAGCCAGGGGACTGTATTTTTTTCTACAATCGGGCTGTAAAAACAGAGGCAGACGTTCTTTCTAGAATACATTCCCATTGGAAAATGAGTGGATCTGTAGCTGCATAAATATTAAAGTAGTGGTACTTTGGGCTTGTAAACAAGGAAGTAGAGGTACTCCGCCCCCCTTTAGTACCATCACACGTCAACCATTGTTCGTGTTTACCATTTACAGGAGGGTGCATTTTGTGTTGCTTTGTATCCCCAAGGGTTATTCGGCCAGGCTCCCACCCTCACGCATTCTGTGCCCCTTCTCTCTTGCCAGCAGAAGCCCAGGCTTCGGATCAGGCTTCCTGCCCTCAGCAGAGATGGCACAGGCAGAGCCACAGCAGGCAGAGCCACAGTACCCAGCCAGGGGGATGTACCCGGATGAGATGCTGTCTGTAGCGAGACCTCGACCCCTGGGGAGCACAGCAGGTACTTGGGGTTTGGCTGGTTATGGCGGGTGGGGTCCAATCTGCACAATTTTCCATGGATGCTGCCATGTTTTAAGGCTAACCTCTTGGACATTGGTCGCTGGTTAAAGTACAGTCTAAATACCCTAATCCAGTTCCTCAGTTGCAATAAGTGCCTTGTTTTCGGTATGCCTGAAACAACCTGTGTCCTACGGTGTGGATGGAAACCATGTGAAGTCCCTGGTCTACCTCTGAGTTGAGTATTCAGTGAATAACCGAGGGAGGCATAAGTAGGGAATGGAGAGTTTGCATGGATTCTTTAGCTGCCCTACTTCCAGGTTCTCGGTCCCGGCTCGATGTGGATGCAGAAGGAATCTCATTTTTTGTCTCGCTGCAGGTTCTGCCCAGATCCATCAACTGACCCAGGTGGGAATTGCAAGCAGGATGGGCGCCCAGGCCACAGAACTGCCCCCTAACCGGGGCGGACAACCACAACCTCCAGGGCCCACCTGGTCCTCGTATTATCATCCTGATGAAGAGGCTGCACGAACCGTACCTTACAGAGACCCTGTGAGTGAGCCGTCTCCTTCCTAGAGATTGGGCTATTGGGTTTTAATCACGAAAATCTTGTATCTAAAGGGGGGTGATTGGTATATACAGATGTAGCCTGGTTTTTTTGCATCTGCTGCCATGCGATGGTGGTATATTTTGGGATATTCTGCCTTCTCACTGCCATTGAATCCTTTGGAAAATCTGTGATATTTTCATTATAACGTGATAGTCTGCGTTATAATATCAGTAACGCTATAACATTTTACACTCTTGGTTTCTGTGAAAAATACAATTTTTTAGTTTTTTCACCAGTCCTAGATAACCCAGAAGTAATCTGTTACTTGCTGTTACTTCTCCTTTATCTGTGTAACTAATGATGGCAGCAGAATGAGTTTACGGAAAGGAACAAGGGAAAAAGAATAATAATGTGCCCATATATTTATTTACAGACCGTCTTATCACAAAATGAATATATTTTTGCAATGTATTATTACTTGGTGATTTCTGGTGTTTACTATGTATGTTGCACTTATTGTATTTTAATTCACAGTACTGCATTATCTCTCTTATAAAGTGCTGTGTATATTGTTGGGGCTATATAAATATATACAGTTAATTGCATCAAATGATCAAGTGTTCAGCAATTTGTGTGTGTGTTGCTGAACACTTGATGCAATTAACTGCTTTGTCTAGACATGTATAGTCTTAATAACACCTAAGGTACGAAGACCCAAAAGGCTGAAGTTTTGGGGCAATATATGGATTTGAAAAATGACATCATGAAAAAAACTATCTTTGCTTAAAAATAGAATTGTTGTTCATTAATGCCCAGGTTTAACAAGTTAATACCAACAATGATGATGCAATGCACTACATTATTATTTTATATATATCTGATGAGACCCATCAAGGTTGAAACATGTCTGTGAGTGGGTTTACTGGCTTTGCATCTTACCCCAGCCTTTGCTTAAAAGCTGTGTTTAAAGCAGCATGCATTGGCTTAAGGGTTGCTCTGTAATAGGAGCTTGAGATAAAAGGTGGCACTGTGTGCTCATTTGCATGTCATTTCCCAGAATCCCTTGCTGCAGTGGAAGTGCTGTGTGCTGGGTGATAATGGTGAAAGACAGGGTTGCAGACCTGCCTAAGACATGTAAATGAACATACAGGAATATTTACAGTTGCTATATATATATACAGTGTTCGACAAACCTATACATTTGCTCGCCCCGGGCGAGTGGATTTAACATCGTGGCGAGCTCCTATTGGCCCAAGCAAGTGGCGAGTAGATTTTTTGGTGATTTGTCAACCACTGTATATATATATATATATATATATATATATATATATATATATATATATATATATATATATATATATATATATATACATACACACACACACACACACACACACACACACACACACACACACACACACACACACACACACACACACACACATTGCTGCCATGTATATTTTTTAACGATGGAAGTTGTTTCTATGTTTTTATTTCTTTGTGATTCATTATCCGGGGTCTGCGTAACGCTTCTGTTTCTCTCCGAGGAATTTTCTGCGCATTAGTTTTTCGCCTGTAGCACCCCCGTTACGTGGGGAGGTTTATTGGGCCTGTTTTATTATACCTGAGCCGTTTGGTTTATATGGGGGTGATGCGACGGTGACACTGAACCCTTTTTATGTTGATTTTGTTTCCAGGGTCACTCTCACGGGCTCCAGGAGTACGCAGCTCCTCCCTTGTTCCAGGTGAACCGAGTTTCCGGCCGCCAGCCCGCGCCCTCTTCTCACCCCCCTCCCGGTGTCTTGCAGGCGCCCTCCAGCTGTTACCCCTCCGGCTCCGCCGAGGACCTCCACCCAGGCCACTCTTCCGCGTCCCTGATCAAGGCCATCCGGGAGGAGCTCCTACGCCTCTCCCAGAAGCAGGCGGCAGTGCCCTCCTACCACAGCTGATTGGGGCTGGGCGCAGCTGGCATAACGTTCGCTTCCAATGGAAGCCAGGCTGGTCGGGAATGGTGGAGAATCGGAGGAAGAGGAGGAACCAGCTGGTGCAGTCCATGCCAACACTGTAAGAGAGAAGAGTGGAGAAACCCGTGACTTAAGACCTAAATGGACCAGCAGCGGGTGGCAGAGTAATGCATTGTGGGAAGGACTGGCTCTGGGATGCTTTTGGTACTGCAGGCGAAACTTTATTTAGGAGCATCACCTTGTGTCTGCCCCGGTCCATGCAAAGCCTGGTGCCCAGGCGGACACATACCAACACCCACTTGGGCAGATAATGACACATGCGCTGGCAGGTGACCCGTTGGGCAGCCGGTAAGGGAGATCAGACAAATACAAGGGACGAGAAAGGGGCAAGGAGAGGAGCAGAGTTACAAATTAACTTCTTCACTGCCACAGGCCTGTGGAGCTGATTTCCAACCCTTGCTTGTTGCCTCCGTGTAAATGGCCACGTTGCCTAAGCCTCGGGCTGCAGGCGCCTTCAGCAGTAAAGGGGTTAAAACACCTCTCACCTGCTAAAAACTCTGTTCGGAATGTGAGTGCTGTACAAGGTAGGGTAATTCAGGCATCCTGGCGCCCAAGAGCTTACAATCACAAAGTGCCATAGGTAACACATAGTACAAGCAATAATAACACAGCTAGAGCTCCCTATATGTAATCCAACATGCAGAAGTGGAAGGGAGCAGCAGGTGGCTTGCCTGAAGAGCTGACACTTTTGTGAGACTAGGGTGACCTGTGAGTGCCTGAGACGTTTGGCATGTGTGTATTAAAGGGGAGGCGTGATGTGTTCTAGTAAGTGACTGAAGTGCTGTTAAAAAAAAAAAAGCAGTGGTACTGTAGCGGGTTTAAAAGATCCCAAAACATTTTTTTTTTTTTTAAATATATATTTTTTTTTTTAGATATATATTTTTTTTTTTAGAATGGGGCAAAGCTCGTTGGAAGTCATTTCTAAAATGAGGAGGAGGAGAAGAAGCCCTTTCCAAATAAACCTCATCCTCTGCAAAGCTTTTAATGGAAAGTTTGTAAATATAAAAGTACTGGTCCTCTGTACACCTTCACACCATCACATTTTAATTGCTGTAATAAGATCAGCGGTTCTGGACTTTTAGGCTACAGATGGGTGCCCCTTTGCGGCTGCAATAATTTTCTTTGTCATGCATTTGTAAAGTTGGGATTACGATGGTGCATTTTTCTGTCGAGATTCAAACCTCCTGGGTTCAGAGTTTTAAAATTTAGCCTTTTTTTTTTTTTTTTTTAAATTACATTTTTTTTCCCCCCTGACAAATTCACCGCCACTCGTGAAAATATCACAATGAATCTGATTCACTTTGACCTAGAGTGACACTTTTCAGGTTGGGGGGGGGGGGGAGTTTATTCGACCGCCATAAATGGACTTTGTAGATGTTTATTGGTTAAAGATAGGAGCATAATCCTGAAGAAACGGGGAGAGAGGGGGGGGGGGGTATTTCTGCTAAGAGAAAAGACTGGAGCGTGGAGGTCGGAAATAAGGAAGGGTTCAGGAGAGAGGTTCTAAAAAGTGCATATGCTCTTAGGGGCCGATAGACAGAAGTTAGTGGGGGCCACACATTGCTGGATAGTTTGATATCTTTAATTGTGCCAGTTTCTTTAGAGCTGAAGTTGTCTGCAGTGTCACCAAATGAGAACTGTAACTTCTCCTGATGACGTGGCGGTATTCTATTGGCTGCTATGTCAAAGCTAACCACGGCGGCCATATTGTTTTGTGCGGTAGAGTTACATTTCTAATTGCCTGGCAACTGTGGGGGGTGGAATAGCAGGGGCAAGACCTGTCTGTGCAAACAGCTTGCCATCAAATATGAGACCACGATGTAGTATTTTGCCCGGGGTCACGGGTAGTTTGGGTATCCCTCTTTAGATGCCCTGGACCAGGGGCGGCCAACTCCAGTTCTCCAGGGCCACCAACAGGCCAGGTATTAGGGATATCCCCGCTTCAGCACAGGTGGCTCAGTCAGTTGTTCATTCATTCTGATTGAGCCACCTGTGCTGAAGCGGGGATATCCCTTATACCTGGCCTGTTGGTGGCCAGTGAAGACTGGAGTTGGCCGCCCCTGCGTTAACTCCAGTCTAGTTAATGGTACACATGCTGTACGTGGTCTTATTGCAACCCCACCCCTGCCAATAAAACCAGCACAGCAGAGTTGTGGTTGGCAAACAGCCCCAGGTGCGTAGCTGTAGCCCGGGCAGCCCCCCACCCCCCCCTGTAGAGACAGGCGCTGGGAGATGGGATGCGGCGGGCCCCCGGCGTTAAAGGATAAGCCGGTAGAAGAATCGGCACTTTTTGCAGAGCAGGACGGCCGGGGAGGAGAGCGCCTCTGCGGTCTGACCAGAAGTCTTTCTTACTTCCGGTGTCTGCTGCTAGAGGGCGCTCTCCTCCCCGGCCGTCCTGCTCTGCCTCAAGTGCTGATTGTCCTACCGGCTTATCCTTTAAGGCCGGGGCCCGCCACCGCCGCATCCCATCTCCCAGCGCCTGTCTCCATTACCACAAGTAGGCATGGAGGAGGAGGAGGGGCGGGGGGGGGGTCGAGAAATCTGATGAGGGAGAGAGATGATGATGATGGGGAGATATGATGATTATGGGGGCGAGCTGATGATGATGATGATGACGGGAGATCTGTTGAAGATGAGGGGGAGAGCTGATGATGATGAGGGAGAGAGCTGATGATGATGAGGGGGAGAGCTGATGATGATGAGGGGGAGAGCTGATGATGATGAGGGGGAGAGCTGATGATGATGAGGGGGAGAGCTGATGATGATGAGGGGGAGAGCTGATGATGATGAGGGACAGAGCTGATGATGATGAGGGGGAGAGCTGATGATGATGAGGGGGAGAGCTGATGATGAGGGGGAGAGCTGATGATGATGAGGGACAGAGCTGATGATGAGGGGGAGAGATGATGATGAGGGAAAGAGATGATGATGATGAGGGACAGAGCTGATGATGAGGGGGAGAGCTGATGATGATGAGGGACAGAGCTGATGATGAGGGGGAGAGATGATGAGGGAAAGAGCTGATGGTGATGATGAGGGGCAGAGCTGATGATGATGAGGGGCAGAGCTGATGAGGGGGAGAGCTGATGGTGATGAGGGGGAGAGCTGATGAGGGGGAGAGCTGATGGTGATGAGGGGGAGAGCTGATGATGATGAGGGACAGAGCTGATGATGAGGGGGAGAGATGATGATGAGGGAAAGAGATGATGATGATGAGGGACAGAGCTGATGATGAGGGGGAGAGCTGATGATGATGAGGGACAGAGCTGATGATGAGGGGGAGAGATGATGAGGGAAAGAGCTGATGGTGATGATGAGGGGCAGAGCTGATGATGATGAGGGGCAGAGCTGATGAGGGGGAGAGCTGATGGTGATGAGGGGGAGAGCTGATGAGGGGGAGAGCTGATGGTGATGAGGGGGAGAGCTGATGGTGATGAGGGGGAGAGCTGATGATGATGAGGGGCAGAGATGGTGATGAGGGGGAGAGCTGATGATGGTGATGAGGGGGAGAGCTGATGATGAGGGGGAGAGATGATGAGGATGAGGGAAAGCGCTGATGGTGATGAGGAGGAAATCTGATGATGGTGATGAGGAGGAATGATGAGAGAGGATGGGGAAAGGAGAAAAAAGTTGCAGTCAGTATTAATATTATTGGGGCCCTGAAACAATGTTTGCCCGGGGCCGCCCATATCTAGCTACGGCACCGAACAGCCCCCTAACCCGTCACCTGTGATTACACTTTTTCATTCAGGTCGGGGTCTGGAAAGCAGCGAGGACAGGTCATAATGACTGAGCCGCTGATTGGGCCACCTGTGCTGAAGCAGGGTTATCCTTAATACCCGGCCTGATGGTGGTGATTGAGGACTGGAGTTGGCTACCCCTGAGTTAAAGTAACAATGATGTTAAAATAACTCTGGGTTCTCAGCCGGGTGCCGGCTTTAACCTTTGCATCGCCAGCGGGATCTGCAGCGCACTGCATGGGTCGGAAAACTCATATTTTGGGAAGTTCTGAAATGCATTAAAGGTTCTGTCCCACATCCCCCCCCCACCCCCTCTCCTCTGCCCGAGACACACGGCAGTGAGCCGCCAGCCTTATCTGGCAGCGAATGGGTTACTAGTGACACTATTAACGTTGCAATGTAGTGGAGGCGCTCGGACATACAACGCACTGTCTGACACTTTGTAACAACGTTTCATACTTGAATTTTCCACATTTTTCACTGACCTCAAACTGCTAAAATGTTTTACAATTAATTATGTGATAAAAAAAAAAATAAGGCAATTTCTTTTTTGCTTTTGTTTAATATCTACAAAGTGGAACTGAACCTTTCAAACCACAATCCCACTTAGGCCAATGCTATTTATTTTTGCAAATTGCCGCTGCCTTTTTTCACGTAACCCTTTGACTGCTGGAGGGAACGCGGGGCCAGCGTGCCACAGACCCCTCCGGCACTCCGATCACGCGATGGCTTCTCCGAAGCGGTCACGTGATCGCTCTTTCCAGTGATGGTGGAAGGGGAGGAGTCACCCCGCATTTTGGATATAGCTACTGCGTCCTGGGGAGGCCAAAGGGTTAAATGCTAATTTTAATCCAGAATCGCAATCTCTTTTTTTTTTTGTTTGTTTGTTTTTACCCTTCCCTAGCGGAAGCGGTTGATTCCGGATATTTTATTATTGGTCTCTTTTCACAGTTTCGGACACATTTGCAAACATTTTGAACACACCTTTTATTTGGGAGACGACTGTTAAAATAATATAGAAGGTGTAATAGAGCTGAGTGCTTTTACCTCATTGCATATACATTTTATGTTGCTTACAGAGATCTGGGGCTTTAAACAGCAACCTGATCAAACTTTGGGGGGCTGGTTGCAGGAAGATCAGACCTTATTACTGCCAGTTCTAGAGAGAAAACATTCTTTACCATTTAAGTGCTGAAAATCAATAATCCATCATGTTGCTTTCCTTTCCAGCACTGAAGGGGTTCATTTTGGGTGCTATACCATACAGCAATAAAGCACTGCTAGCAGCACAGTAGGGGATTGAACAAACTAAGTGTGATTTATAATCAAAGCCCCTTCAGCACTGACTGAGGTTATAAAGCTGAAGCATCTGTGTAAGGGAGAGAAGGGTCACCTCAGACTTGTGCTTTATCATTTCAAATTAAGTCGCTGCACTGGTTTAAAAAAAAATATATAGATCTCTCCTCTGAGAGGATTCAATTTCCCTGACAGAAGACCCTGCAACACATTTCACAGCAATTCAAGGTAGATGAGGTAGCAAAGCGCTCAAATGCCAGGTCAAATGATGATATAGTGCCAGAACCAACATCAAAGGAAATCCATAATCACAAATGTAGAGTAGTGGTAGTGCAGCTAACAATAATGGGTACCGTCCTCCTGAAGACAGGTAGTGGGTAGTGCGAGATCACCCACGATCAATCTCATTGGTAGGTAACCCAGTAGCAATAATTACTCACGTTCCTTGGTGTGGCTGGCTGTGCAACTTTCAATGCTGGAATGCAGAAGTAGAAGATTGAGAGGAGCGCATGAACCGGAGGGAGCAGGAAAGGACCCAAAATAAAAAATATATTTAAAAAGGTACTTTATTGTGTCATGAGACCCATCCAACGCGTTTCAAACGTTACCGCGTTCTTTATCAAACGTGATAAAGAACGCGGTGATGTTCGAAACGCGTTGGATGGGTCTCATGACACAAAGTACCTTTTATTAAATTTTTCTTGCTTTTGGGTCCTTTCCTGCTCGCTCCGGTTCGTGCGCTCCTCTCAATCTTCTACTACAGCAATTCAAGGGGCTGTTCTGAAGGTTACCGAGGGTAGGAGGGGAGAAGGCTTAATGGCTAATTGCCCCCATCCTCGTGAAACTGAGTCTAAGATCCAGATTTACAACTCTCCGTCTTTTAGTGTGACGTTGACCTAACTCAACTTCACTTTAAGCCGAACAGTATATCTTTAAAGGCCTATTACGTAACGTGATGCCCTGTTTCCCCAGTACAGAGCATTGCGTTACCTATAACAGCCGTTGGTGATGAGATGCAAATAAGGCATTACAATACGAGTACATATCCACAAAAGTGCAATAATATTAATGTGGGGACTTAACATTAACTTCAGTCATACCTAAACTTGGTGTTGCTCACCTCCAGACCCAGAAGTTGGGCTTTCACAGGGTGTAACTCCACAGTTAGACATGAGTTGGCTAACTGTGTTATTTCCAGTGTTATTTCTTCTGTCCTCTTTTGCACCTTGAGTTATGCCTATCGCAGGGTCTGCATCGGAGCAACGCGAAGACGTACTTAATGTAACATTAAGCTACATTAATGTTATGTTGATCCTACACGAACGAGATGTAGAACAATTATTTTTGCATACCGTTAGCTTTGACGCGTTAACCCTCGGGGTTCCTGTGTTTAGGTAACTGCACGTTATGAGCTGTGATTTGATGGAGCTTTGTAGATCTGAAGGTCGGGTGTGCAGCATCAGCACCGGGCTCCGGATAAGCTGACTGGCTAATTCAGTTTGGGTTTATAAATGGATATGGGTGATTTAAAAGTGTAATCCCGTCAAAAATAAACTGATTGCTAAACGACGCAGGAAACATAATTATATGTACCATCATTTTTTTTAAATTGTGGGGTTTTTTTCTTCTATAATCTCGCGATATATGCATTAAAGCAGTGGTGTGTGCTACTCTCAATTTTTTTTTTTTATAGCTTACCTGAAGACTAGCAGATCTGTCCAATGGGTAAGAATACTGTCCTGGTGGACACAAAAGGCAGGATCAGGTCTTGCTCCGGCAGCCAGTAGAAAGTTGTAACCGCATCAGATGACGTTGCTTACTTAATATTCGTGACCCTGCGGCCATATTTTTAGGGGAATTTTTTGTGTGTCAAAACCGGCACACACAAAAAAATACAAATGTATCAGGAACACGGGGGGGTCATCGGAGGTCGGGAAACCACAGATCAGCTCAGAGGTTCTGGTAAGCCAGGAACAAAAATAATTTGAGTGTAAAGTGCAAACGCAGTGATGGGGAGCATGAGATACTTAAGGGGCCTCATGTCAGCCTCCTGAGCTGCACACATATATACAGCTCAACCCCCTTATAACGCTGTGTTTGGGGTCCAAAGAATCACATCGCGTTATAAGCGGATCCGCGTTGTAACGGATCGCGTTATAACAGGGTTGAGCTGTATATATTGCACAAGCAGAAGGAATGTTGAGCTGTGAGTAGGAGCTAATGCCCTCTCTGCTTAGCTGCTTATTGCAGGCCGATGAATCCTGCCCCGTTCCTCCTCTTACATTGGGAACCAGTGATCGGCACAGGACTTGCAGTCTGTAACAGGGCATGGTTACTAAGCAGCAGGAAGAAGCTTTATCTCTCCCTCTACACTGGGGCGCTGGGAAGAGAGACAGTGGGAGGGCTGCAGGTGAAGTCCCAACGGTTCGCCTGTTGCCCACCAGGGCCACATGAAAAGCAAAAGCGGCAGTCACTTCATTAGGAGGTGAAATAAAATCGATCGATTATTGCAACTTTAATGGGCAAGACTTAAAAAAAAAAAAAAAAAATGTAGCGAAGGAAACAAACTCCTCCAAATGATCCATCTCTCTGTATATACTTATTTCTCACAATCTCCCCAGCAATCATTGCATTGTTAGATGTGCTGGCACCTCTGGCAACAATGGGGTTAATTGCAGAATTGACCGCACCGATTTGGCGAGATGAAACCAGTGGTCCATGTGTAGCAGTTTCCCGGGCAGTTAAAGGGCCATCGTGATTTATGGGGGGTTGTGTTGCTGGGCCAACAAGTCCACACAAGCATTTGCATATGAACCACTTTGTACAGGTTCCATGCTGGGATGAGGGTGTTGGCCGGTCTGACTATGGGGGGGGGGGGAGAGAGGGATTTGTTGTGATGTGAGTTTTCGGGGTGTGATTTTTTTTTTTTTTTATACTTGTAGATGTTTTTGTTTATTTGCACGTGGGGGGTCAGTAGAGGGGACGCTCTCTGCTTGTATCTTTCAGCTGGGGGACCGGCGCATGTGATTTTTAAATGAGCAAAATAATAAAAAAGAACACAAAAAAAACAAGTGAAAACAATTCCACAAACGGTGTCATCTTTTGTTTATTGTGGGTGAAATGGAGAGTTTTAACCTGGCAGGTACGGGGATTTAACCCTGAAACATGCAGTCTCTCCCATTCCAGAAATCAAATACAAATAAGACTAGTGAATAGTCAGCACTTTTAACATCTTCTTGCAGTGATTCTATCACACACTGAATCAATACACAAAGACTGGTACTTGTTAGGCTAAGTCCCCGCTAGTGCTGAGCGGGCGGTGCATGCGGCGGGGACTTACATATATAGATATATGTAAATTCACGCGTGGCGCGCGGGCACACGCTCACCCGCGATCGACACTTAGGTAAACAAAAAAATCTATACTTACCCGCGCGCTCAACTAACCGCAATACCGCTCCCCCGCGCATGCGTACAAGCAGGACACGCGGCGCTCATGCTTGGAGCGCTCTCCAAGTATGAGCGCGCTCAGTGCCAGCGGGGACTTAGCCTAATACACACCTCAAAAACTCAGAAGTAATACCATGAATAATGATTTAAAACAATGGTAAATGGGTACTGTAGGTAGCGGTTAGCAATTTCCTTGCTGAAGGAATCGAACAAGTGGAAATATCTGTAAGTAAAGCGTCTGTGCACGATGACCTGAACATGTGTTGATCTATAAAAAATATATAATGCTCAGAAAAACAACCTAAAAATAGGAAAACGGGTAATATCTGTCCAAGTAAAGAGTCCACATTAAGAGGACTTTGTTGCTTATATTTTATACAGTATAGAATATATAATGCTCAGAAAAACAAAATGAGCAAGAATGTAGTCCAAGGACTGACCCGCCCGGGAAGAGCCTATACGCTCCGGAACAAAACGCTTGGATAAAAAAAAAGGGAAAATAGCCACGGAACAAATAACGGAAGTGGCTGACTGCGCATGTGCAGAAGCATTGCTTGTATTTCGCGCATGCGCACATACATGCCCGGTACTCAGCACATGCACAGACACATCAGCTACATCCCGGTCATCAGGGCCGTGGTCCCGGCCCTAGGAACACTCTCCCCACAGCTGGAATGTGCGCTCCTGCAGCGGGCCGGAGCTGCACGAATAGGCCCTGCCCAGGGGCGGAGCTATACCCTGGGGGGCCGCTCTCTTCCCCCCCCCACCCTCTGCCATGGCACATTGGGGGCTTGAGATGAAGGAAAGAAGAACAGAGGGAAATCCATTCCTCTGCAGATAGGTGGGGCCTGGGTCAGGGGGCGGGGCCCTGAGATGCAGCAGGAAGGACAGGGGAATCCCTTCCTCTGCAGATGGGTGGGGCCTTGGTCTGGGGGTGGGGCCCTGAGATTCAGCAGGAAGGACAGGGAAATACCTTCCTCTGCAGAGCCCCCATAGGTGGGCGGAGCCTGGGTCAGGGGGTGGGGCCCTGAGATGCAGTAGGAAGGACAGAGGGAAATCCCTGCCTCTGCAGAGCCTCCATAGGTGGGCGGAGCCTGGGTCAGGCAGTGGGCGGGGCCTCAAGTAGTGCAGCGTGAGGCTGCAACCTGAGAGACAGGCTGGGAAAGGTGAGAGGGATGGGAAGGGTTAGGACACTGGAAGGAAGAGACACAAAGAGAAAATGACGTACAAGACAGAAATACATAAGGGGGAAAAGAAAGACGAGAGAGAGAGAGCAGAGAACAAAGAGAGAGACAGACATGAGGGGGCCCGCACATATCTTGCTAGGACACACACACAATAAAAACGCCAAAGTGCACAAAATGCAAGGTTTGTCCACATAACACATTAGAAATATACTAAACTATATACTATCGTAAAATCCGTACAGTTATTAAAATAAGGGGTATGTGCTGAGCACGCGACTTCACAGTCACACATATACACACACACACATATACATAATATAAGGGGTATGTGCTGAGCATGCGACTTCACAGTCACACATATACACACACACACACATATACATAATATAAGGGGTATGTGCTGAGCACGCGACTTCACAGTCACACATATACACACACACACATATACATAATATAAGGGGTATGTGCCGAGCACGCGACTTCACAGTCACACATATACACACACACACACACATATACATAATATAAGGGGTATGTGCCGAGCACGCGCCTTCAGTCACACATATATACACAGACACACATATACATAATATAAGGGGTATGTGCCGAGCACGCGCCTTCAGTCACACATATATACACAGACACACATATACATAATATAAGGGGTATGTGCCGAGCACGCGCCTTCAGTCACACATATATACACAGACACACATATACATAATATAAGGGGTATGTGCCCAGCACGCGCCTTCAGTCACACATCACTGTATATTATCAATCAAATTGTACTTTCATGTTTATGACATTGATGGCATGAAACACTTGTGACAGTCAGAACACACAGAAGTTTCACTGATAATGCGTGTGCTTGGCACACACCTTTTCTTTATTCCATATACACATCTGCCGTTTCCCCCAGATTCAATATGACGAGATATCAGAATTCAAAGCCGGACGCTACCATACGTCTACTAAGTGGTGCTAAACCCCATGGCGCATACTGGACCGGTCGTGTGGACGGGATCTAAGGTGCCCGTTATCCTTGTTGCTTTAATGAAGATGGTATTATTACGCTGAGCACGGTCGAGATTAAGGGGTCTGCGTATCAAGGCAAAGTTGGTGCAATTCAGAGGCACACATTGACCAAAACATGTTGGAGAGGAAGTCCCGTTGCCCTAATGCAGTTTTTTTTCTCTGGTAAATCTGGTGCGATTTCTTTGCCTCCGAATTCCTCCAGTTTTGTCTTGATACCGAAACCCCCAAAAGCTGCCAAATTAGGACTAACCGGGTCTGGCCTGTACAGAACATACTGTAAGTGGACTATTTCCACCCGTTTGTTGCAATGTTGCTTTGCTTTATATCTTGCAGCAGAGAGGGGTTCTGGTGATGGGCAGGGCGGCTCTTTCCCCTTACACCTGTAGATATTTGGGTTCGTCCGGACGCAGGTCCATCACTTTGCCGATGCAGAACACGATGAGTGTGAGGAACCAGAGGCTCCATCCCACGGCGGCAGCGATCCAGCCGTACTCATCGACTCCCGGCACGCAGCACTTGCTGGCCACGCTGCAGATATCCTCCGCTGCAGGAGAAGGAGGCAGGAGATAAAAGCAGCATAAACTCCCTTCCTACTGTGGTGACCTGCAGACTGCTCTGGGCTCTGGGTAGAGCTTCATTTTAACCTTTCAGTTTTAGCTCCTGTGTGGAGCATCACATTTAAAAAAAACACAACAACATTGGAAAGCGCAAGATCTCTTTAAAAAACAAAAAGTGTAGAGTCAGTAACCTGTTCAGGACAGATATGTCTTTTGGACTCCACCTGACCTGATGGATGGTTCTGAATTAAATCATATACAATATAACCCTTGCTATCTATTACATGTGTAGATGTGGGCACCATATGGGTAGGTCCTAATTAATACATAGAGATGGGTTTCTTACTGGGACACTGAAGTAAGCTGATTTCGGTCTCAGACGTGTTGCCAGATGCTGAAAGAGAAAAGGGAAAACTGATTGACCTAATAGCCTAAGAAACAGGGAGCACGGTTCACATTGGGTTCCTAATGCCGCTGACTCCTAGATCCACTCTGGGTTTTGAAATACAGCTGTTCTATTTAATAGCCTGGACGTGGCTTCCCTGGTTAACGTGGGAGGGTCAGTCACTGTTTCAGGGACCTGCAGCTTATTGCTCTGTGTGTTACATTGCTTTGCTGGCACCCCAAGCCCCGGCTGGTTTTATCCTTATAAACGTTGATTAAATAGCTGAAAAAATATGCAAAAGTGGTACGTTTCTGGGGCAAAAAAAAGAGCGATGTATCAATGGGAAAAAAAACCCATGGTGAAAGCAACAGAATTTTTGTGCATTGATACATTGCACATTTTATGTTTGCTCCAGAGTAGCACCAATTGTTCCACTGATATACCTAACTTACCATATATAGTACATTATAGTTACTATACTGCACAGCTATAATAAATAATAACAATGCATGTTTCTTGTATACACTGAGTGCGCAGAGCTGTACATAATATTTAGCTGGCACAAACACTGCCTCTCCCAGAGAGCTTGCAATTTATTTTTGTTGCCTAGGGCACGGGGAGATAGTGACGCCCAAGGTCACGGGGCCGACGCTGTGATATAAACTGGGTTCACCCACTTCAAAGACAGGGATTTTACCACTAACATGTTCCTTCAGCCCTGTATTTGTCCTGGAGATTATTATTGTAGCTTCTGTGGCTGATGCTATCTAAAAATAACCTAACTCCTGGGGTTCTGCCAAGGACCAGCCCACGTTTGCATCACAGCACAGTGAGTAAAGAAACTGACTGACACCAAGTTTGCAGGGGAGCCTGGTTCAATTCCCGGTGTCAGCTCCTTGTGACCTTGTGCAAATCACTTTATCTCCCTGTGCCTCAGGCACCAAAAAACATAGATTGTAAGCTCCACGGGGCAGGCACTGTGTCTGCAAAATGTCTCTGTAAAGCGCAACATAAAAATAGCAGTGCTATACAAGAACATGCTATTATTATTATCTGAAAACTGAAAGAGGATGACTTGATAGGGAAACTGATTAGCTCTGACTGGAGCCTTTACTAACAAGAAATAGAAATAGAAAATGATATCTTTTTTGGTGAATTATGAACAGGACTCCCTGAGAAACGGGGGTTAACCAGTACCGAGTTACACTAGTGGCTAGATTGGTTTCTCAAGTGGCTGGGTATTAACGAAAGATTGGTGACGACCATATACCCCAATCTTACAGTAACCGTATACAGGTCATTTTGTATACAGGTGACTGCTTCCACAATACAGGGGTAAAAGAATCAGACATATGTTGGTATATTGATGGAAGGGGGGTTTGGGCAAATAATTAACATTAATGGAAATATTTAGATTTTTATCGGTTTATCTATGTAAAGCTGCTGCCAAAAAAAGAAGCGAGACTCAGAAAATCAGTGAGAGATGACGTGTCTGCGTCTCTGGTCAGCAAAGCAGCGCCCGCAGTGGGGAGGACGGACAATGTTAACCAACGGTAATAGCAATGATTAACACCAACAACCTGTGTCGCATCCTACCTGCGGAAGGCTCACCGAGAGCAGACAGGAGCAGCAGGAGGAGGGACAGAGAGGTCTTCATGCTGAGGACTGCA
This sequence comes from Ascaphus truei, assembly GCF_040206685.1. Taxonomy (NCBI): domain Eukaryota; kingdom Metazoa; phylum Chordata; class Amphibia; order Anura; family Ascaphidae; genus Ascaphus; species Ascaphus truei. Next base: position 286,498,741 of record NC_134487.1, read on the forward strand.
CCGGCTCCCTGTGCTGGGGGTGGATGTGACTGTCCCTGCTCAGAATCACACAGGGATATCTACCTGTCACATCAGCATCAGGGGGCGGGGCTGAGCCGTGAGGCAAACTCCGCCCAACACTCACCTTGCAAAGTCTCCCCGGGGAAGGAGTCATACTGAGATATCCGTGGGTCTCTCCAGCAGGGATGGGGTTAATGGAGCAACTAGGAAGTTTTATATATAATATCTTCCGGTGTATTGATTAACCCCAGTGATGCACTGCTTTGCTGGCAGCGAATGAGTTACAGCGCTGTGCAGACTGCGCACATTTACTAACATTAGAAATAAAGAGTAGACTAATAAAGAAAAGATAGTGGTCATGAGGACCTTAATCAGACCAGCAAATAGTTTACTGTGTACCTCGGGTTGCCAGGTGTCCGGTATTGAACTGGACTGTCCTGTATTTGGATACTCTGTACAGTAAAAAATGAGAGGTACTGTAATACTGGACATGTGTCCAGTATTTTCCTCCCTGGACATAGTGACCTGACGCACCTTTCACCATGGAGTCCAGTATTTTTGGAGAGGCCACCTTGCAACCCTAAGTGTGCAACGTTTCCACCCTCACTGGTCCCTTCTTCAGCTTTTAGTTTCCTGTAATATTTAACGTTTTCTTCCTTTCCCCCCCCCCCCCACATACCTGTAAAATAAAAGAACCGGCAGAGCTGCACCTCTCAGTGACCCTGTGCTGGGGTCATCTGCATTTAGCTCTATCGGGACCCAGGATTATAGTCTTGGCCTGGGGTTGTTGAGAAGGGAGGGGGGACTCGGTCCATCGCCACATGGCCTGGGACAGTTGTCCCAGGGCTACCCCACCATCAGCAGCCCTGAGCTCAATCCCAGCAGGGGGGGGGGGGGCGATACAGTCCATGAAGTCAGGGGCCAAGGTGTGAGAGAGGTGCGAGTGAGAATGAGAATGTTGACCATACCGGAGAACACGGGACGTTCTATTAATCCGGAGGCAGACGGCAGGAGGGATGCCGGGTGGTAGTTAGTAAGGCACGGATAAGATGCGAGGGTTCAGTGAGGGAGATGTCTGTAAGCGATTCACACCAGATCTGCTGAGTCTGTGACCTGCACAGGCTGGGGAGAGCCGCTGCTGTCCGAGCAGATTGGGACGAACCAGTTCTTTGTTTGCTAAACACAAGTGATGTGTGGGTGTGTGTGTGTGTGTGTGTGTGTGTGTGTGTGTGTGTGTGTGTGTGTGCGGGTGCGTACAAGGCGGTGAAGGTGACCTGCTGAGAGGGGAGGGTGGTAACCACCTTTAAAATAACTTCTGTCTGTGTTATTTATTAAAGTTGTTTGGGTGCAAAATTGGACAGGGAAAAAAATGCCGTGAAAAAGTATTGCGCCGGATTCCCCAAAGGAAACGTCTCGCCTCGCTTTCAGTGACGTTCCTTTTCTTTGCTAAATCTGCTGCTGTTTTTGGTTCTGCTTTTGCCCCCGTTTTGCAGCCGGGACACTCCAGTAAATGGATCCCCTTGTTCTGAAGTCTGACCCCACGCACAGAGCGGCAGCTATGCTGTTTCAGCCACATTTTTATTTCAAGCAAACAAAACTGGTTGCAAACCCAAACTTCATTGAACATTTCACGACCCGGTCTGCAGACTCCGGCCACGTAAGCATCCACGTTTGACTTCCGTGGGGCACAACTAGGTGTGATGGGAATAGGGGATGCAGAGTACAACCACTTTTAATATAACAGTGCTAGAGTAATAATAATAATAATATAATAATAATAGCATGTTCTTGTATAGCGCTGCTAGTTTTACGCAGCGCTTTACAGAGACATTTTGCAGGCACAGGTCCCTGCCCCGTGGAGCTTACAATCTATGTTTTTGGTGCCTGAGGCACAGGGAGATAAAGTGACTTGCTCAAGGTCACAAGGAGCCGACACCAGGAATTGAACCAGGCTCCCCTGCAGCAATCTCAGTGCCAGTCAGTGTCTTTACTCACTGAGCCTCTCCCACCAAACTTTGTCATTTACAAACCACTATTTGCACTGGATTTATTTAAAAGACTTGTTTCTGGTTCTAAGACCATAAATATAAAAGTGTTTAGTTTGCCAAAACAGTGGTTTCAGTTTCTTATTATCCTGGGACTCGTACAAATGGCCATTTTTGTACATTGTGTTAGATCTGCAGCAGGTGCCTAGTCTGCGGTCGGCTGTATACTCCCAATGAGTTGCACGCAGCCTCTGAGCTTATCAAGTCCTTAAATAAACAATATATACATTTGTGTGATATCTATATCAAGTCCTTAAATAAACAATATATACATTTGTGTGATATCTATATCAAGTCCTTAAATAAACAATATATACATTTGTGTGATATCTATATCAAGTACTTAAATAAACAATATATACATTTGTGTGATATCTATATACATAAATACACACACACACACACACACACACACACACACACACACACACACACACACACACACACACACACACACACACACACACATATATATTTTATATATACTGTATATTTTATATATATAGTGTGTGTATGATATGTATACGTATTATGTGTATTATATGTATGCGTATGATATGTATATATGTATGCGTATGATATGTATAAGTATGCGTGTGATGTGGATGTGTTTGATATGTATATATGATGTGCATGTGTATGCGTGTTATATGTATGTGTTTGATATGTATAAGTATGTATGATATGTATGCGTGTGATATGTATCTGTATGTATGATATGTATGCGTGTTATATGTATGTGTATGGTGCAGTTTTGGCCATAGAATTGCACCACATTTACCTTGAAACATGTGGGACAATGTACGCTGCGCTGTTCAAAACATGCACCGGAATACAAGGAGTTATAACACAATAAGTGCATCAAACATAGAAGCCCACGATAGGAAATGGAATTCCTGCCCCGCACAGCTTACAATCTATCCACACATTTTGAAGCAATGAGTTGCAGGCCTTTCTGGCAGCTAAGGGGTTACGAGATTGCAGAGAGATTAGAGTGAACAAGTCTTTATACCCCCTAACCCCCTTATACTGCCCATTGTAAGGTGGATGTGCAGGGTAACATGTCTGTTGTGTTATTACCTGCAACATTAGCATTGCTGACACAACACAGGGCAGCAGTAAATGAGGGGGCTGAAACCAGTCAGGTACTTCTCCGTTCTCTCCCCATGTCCTGGGGACTAGTGGGGGCTGTCACAGGTGACTCCACCCTACCCCAAACCGCCTCTTCTCAGCTTACACCAACATAAACCTTCTTAATGACCCTTGTGATGGGGAGCAGGTTAGTTTTGTGCTCAGGTGCTCACATGAGCAGGGGAAAAACTCAGGGATAAGGAAACAAGTTCAATACCCAAACCCTCCTGAGAGAGAAGAGAGGGGAGGACTGAGAAACAAGAAGAGGTAAGTGTGACCTGAGAACACACCTTTATGCTATCTGCAGGGATTGCTACCTGTCTCTTATCCTGTATAGTTTTTGCTTTTATTACTTTTTTTTTATGGGGGGTTGTAAAATCCTGCTGTGTAATTTAATAGCGTGGCTGCCATATGGTTAACCCCTCCCCTGCCTTCGGGGCCTGCAACATGTTTTCTTCTAGAATAGCGAAAGTATGCTGGGCCCTGTATAGTTTCAACGAGTTCCTGTTCCAAAGAGCTAACACTCGGCCTGCGGCACAGTGAGAAAAAGCCACTGGTCACAAGGAGCTGACCCTGGGATTTAAATGGGGTTCACCCACTTCAAGGCAATATGATACAGCAGCACTGCAACATATTGAAACAAAAATCTCAATAATTAATAGTCAAAATTCCCATGTCTGTTTATTATTTATCATGTGGTTTTTGTAACACTTTATTATATGAATCAGATTTAAAGCAACAATGCCTCTCGGAGCCCAATGTGAGTTTAACTCCTATAAATGTTAGTATTTTGCCTCCTAGTCGCATCCTGCTCCTTTTTTTTTTAATGTTTGTTGTGTCAAAAATCTTGTTTTTTCATTGAATTAATCTCTAGCTTCTGACTGCTCTGGACTCTGGTGAGAGCCCCATTTTATCCACCCAGACACTTAATATTTCAAACTCTTATATCCCCTGAACAGAGCATCAAATGAAAAAAAATAATAATAATTGTGTTGGAAAGGGCAAGACGCTAGGTCTTAAATTAATTAATAATGCAAAACAAAAATGGAGATCCGCATGCTTTTTTTTTTTTATTACTTAAATTTTTTATTGAGCATTTTTCCATACAAAATAAGAATAAACAAAACATATAACAGATAGAAAGGGGGGGTGGGGAGGGGGAGGGGAAGCATTTGCAAAAATATAGCATTGTACACAACAATTATTTACCACATGTATCACTCTGTTCCGAGTATTCTAATCTATATATGGGGATATACCTGCATGGCGAAACCAGGGGGCCCAAATCTCAGAAAATCGCGAGGTAGAGCAATTCAGATAGGCTGAGAGTTTTTCCATATAAACTATATATGCCAGATTTTATTATTTATTTGGTTTAAGGATGGGGGGCAGGTTGTTTCCAATTTTTGGCAATCGTACACCGTGTGGCATTTAGCATTTGGGCTAGTACTCTAGCTTTTTTCTGGGGGATGTTGGCTATTGGCTTGAATAACAATATATACAGTATACTGGGTCATGTGGGACAGTGATTTCTAGGATCTTGTGTATTAAGGTGAACACTTCCGTCCATGTTTGTTGGATTTTGGGACATGACCAGAATATACACTGGCGACACACTTTATTCGAGCTTGGCTAGTCCCACGAATTCGGGTATACCCGGGTGTATTGAGGTTTGTGACTGTTTTCTGCCCGAGTGCATTGAGTTATTTTCCAAGCAGGGATTGAAGCATTTTATTCCCGCTGGCTGCAATACTGCACAGTATATATATATATATACTGCATTACAATTCATGAATTTATGCCATCTGGTAGACACGCGAAGCATTGCAGCCTATTAAATCCTAATCATTATCATTTAACAGATCAGCCGCCCATCAGCCAGGCATGAACCCAGGCTGGGAAGGCAAATGCAACGGGGCTTGTCAGAGGTGAGGAGCGGCGCATTCCAGGTATCTGCCAGGTACATACCGGGTATTTGCTCGAATAAAGTGTGTCGGTGCAGTATGCAGAATATTTCCCACTTCGCCACAACCACGCCAGCAAAGTGGGGAGACCCCTGGGAGAAAAGAGTGCAATCTGGCAGGAGTCATATACCATCTGTATATTAACTTGTAAATAGTCTCTTTTATTACAACGCACGATGAATTTTTGGAGGCAGCTTCCCATATGTCTTTCCAGGTATCGAGATCTATACAGACGTTAAGATCTTTTTCCCAGGATACCATATATTTGTCGGGGGTTTGATTGCTCTTGATAGAGGATAGACTTTGATAAATTCTGGAGATGATGCCCTTTGTGTGGGGCTGGTGTAAACACCAATCCTCAAACAGGGTTAAAGCATGGGGTTGGCTCAATTTATAGGCTGATTGGATATAATGTCTAACCTGGAGAAATCTGAAAAAATCGGAAGAGGGGATATCATGATTCGTTTGCAGGGAAGCGAATGGGGGGACTTTATACAACGCAAATTTTAAACCCTTCTTTGACCAGATAGTCAAGGACTTAGCCACTTGGAACCCGTACATAATATCTTGGTTTGGGAGAATAACTACTATTAAAATGAATATTTTACCTAGACTCCTCTATCTCTTTCAAACTCTCCCGGTTAAAATCTGCCAGAAAGATTTAAATAATATTCAGAAGAAAATTTTGAAGTTTGTCTGGCAAAACAGGCGACCTAGAGTTCGCAAAGATATTCTTTACAAGCCCAAAACAGAAGGAGGCTTAGCTCTTCCAAATTTACAAAACTACTATAGAGCAGCTCAATTAGGGCAACTTGTTAGCTGGCATTCAAACCCAACCGAAAGGAGGTGGGTCGAGATAGAGGATCTGATTTGTTCCCCATGCAGAATAAAAAATCTTCTCTGGCTCAACAAAAAGTCTAGACCACCCGAGGGTTTCAAGAACCCAGTGATATCTTTTGCCTGCAATATCTGGGACTCCCTCAAATCCAAGTTTCAACTAACCGGTACCCCTTCCCTCATGCAACCCCTATTCTCGGACCCCTCTCTTCCTTTTTACACTGAAAACCCGCTCTCCCATACCTGGGTTCAAAAAGGACTCACGAGAGTCAAAGATATTCTCGTTCAAGGGAAAGTCTGCATGCTTTTAATTCTATAACAATGTTTTATTTAGCAAAATGCTTACTATATTGTCACATCTGCCATGTATTCATTGTACATTCAGTGAACTGCAAAGAAAATGTTGCAAAATATTGCTGAGTATTTGGGTTCTTTGTGATTTTCGCTCTGTGGAAGACGGGCCAATGTCCTGCTATTTATATCCGCGTCTTTCCCTTCTCCGTAATGTCTCTTTACACAGAACGTCCTATGCCTATTACTGGTGGAAGTGCGTGTGCTATATAGTGTACATTGCAACCTCAATCTTTATTAAGGTTCCCATGCTGGGGAACACTGCAGTCACAGATTGTAAGCTCTAATTAGATTGTAAGCTCTTCGGGGCAGGGATTCCTTTTCCTAAATGTTACTTTTATGTCTGAAGCGCTTCTTCCCATGATCTGTTATTTGTATTATTTGTTATTGATATGATTGTCACGTGTATTACTGCTGTGAAGCGCTACGGTATGTACATTAATGGCGTTATATAAAGACATGCACCGGCGCCGACGTCACGTACTGCCATTGGCTTCTGGCAGTCACGTTACCGGCCCTGCGCTTCCCTCAGCGGGAAAACTTAAATTGGCTTGTCGGCTGAAGTTCCGCACGCCTGCGGAAGCGGCCGTCTAAAGCCGCGCTGATAAGGATAATGTTTCCCATCAGCGCGCCTCAGCACGGTCTTTTTGACCATGTTCGAGGCCTTACATGTCAAAAACAGAGCTCCTCATATTTCATCCCAAACCTGGCCCTACTACCTCCTTCCACATCACTGTTGGAAGTACTATCGTACACCCAGTACCGCAAGCACGCTGCCTAGGGGGTCACACTCCACTCCTCTCACATTCAAAACGTATCTAGAACCCGTCGCTTTTTCCTCCACTATATCACAAAGATTCGCCCTTTCCTCTGTTACTCGACTGCTAAAACTCTGACTCAGGCCCTCATTCTCTCCCGTCTCGATAACTGTAACCTCCTGCTGTCCGGCCTTCCTGCCTCTTACCTGTCTCCCCTACAATCTATCCTTAACGCTGCTGCCAGAATCACTCTACTCTTTCCTAGATCTGTCTCAGCATCTCCCCTCCTGAAATCCGTCTCCTGGCTTCCTATCAAATCCCGCATCTCACACTCAATTCTCCTCCTCACTTTTAAAGCTTTACACTCTTCTGCCCCTCCTTACATCTCAGCCCTAATTTCTCGCTATGCACCATCCCGACTCTTGCGTTCTGCTCAAGGATGTCTTCTTTCTATCCCCTTTGTATCTAAAGCCCTCTCCCGCCTTAAACGGTTCTCACTGACTGCCCCACACCTCTGGAATGTCCTTCCCCTCAATATCCGACTAGCGCCCTCTCTATCTATCCACCGACCCACCTTAAAACACACCTGCTTAACGAAGCATATGAGTATCTCGGTGGCTGATTCTATACACCTGATACATAAAGCTTAGCCCCCTGCAGACGCACTTACCAGAATGCCCTCCTACTGTCTCTGTACGTTCTCCCTACCTACCAATTAGATTGTAAGCTGCTCGGGGCAGGGACTCCTTTACCTAAATGTTACTTTTATGTCTGAAGCGCTTCTCCCCTTTATGTGTTATTTATATGATTATCTCATCTATTACTGCTGTGAAGCGCTATGTACACTAATGTCGCTATATAAATTAAGACATACATACATGTCTGCATTCCCTTTCTTGGGACATGCACTTACTTAATATGGCCATACTAAAGAATCCTTACTAATGGGACAGTGAAATACAATAAAGGGGGGGGGGAGGGGGGCTTGACCTAAATTTATACTTTGGGGAACATCTTCCCTACCTATAATCCCTGAAGCTTCTCTTCTTCTGCCATGCTGAGACTCGCTCCCAGAATTCTGTGCTCCACTCATTTATACCTCTGATGACATAGTATGCTGTGTCACCACTGGGTGGAGCTTATCCTCTACTCTAATTCCTAGTGTACTTTTAGTAACCACACTGTGGGGGTAAAGGGGCAATCCCTCCTTGGGGTGAAAGTGAAGGACAGTGACTTGTTCTATAGGTGAAAACGTATTTAGAAAATAAATAAACAGTAATAATAAAGAATATATATAGAGCAGTGGCTGGTCCAGCTAGCTCTCTACCAACCCTGTAATGTAAGTTCTAGTAAGACACAGACAGTGGCAGGCTGTCCTATGGGGTTTTCCCCCTTCTCATGCTGACTTCCTGAGTGACGGAGTGGCGGTGCATGTGCTGAGCCCTCCCTCTTTGAGCTACAAGTAGGAAGTACCTAAATTATAGACTGAAGTTCAGCCCCGTAGGGGTGGGTCCTTCAGTCTGTGATTGGGGTTCCAACTATCTCCTCATGGAGTAGGAGCTCTGAGCTCTCCTCCCGGCTGGGAGAGAGAGACATGCTCAGTCCCTCATGGGCTGAGGCACTAACCTAATCCAGGGAGGCCTCACTATTACCAGCAGGCCAGTACCATCCAGAAGCCAGGGATCTACCTTACCAACTAAAGCATTCGCTGTAGCAACATCGCAGTGGCTGCTATAATAAAGATCATCCTCATTTATATTTCTGGCTCCGCGGCAGTCTGTGTGGAGGGAGTATTGTGAGTAAGGAATGTCATAGTGGGGACCCCTTCAGCCTTGCTGAAGCCCCCTATGTCTGGAGGCGCTGTCACCAAGAAGAAGAACCAGAGGAATCCCTAAAAGTCTGCCTGTCTTCCCCCACACCATCGCAGGTACCTCAGCTCTCCTGTACCTCACAGGTATCCAGCACTACACCTAGCAATAGCCAAGACTAAATCTCCCAGAAGGGGGGGGGGGGGGGGGAACCATGTGCTACATATATTTATTTTAATTTTGTTCTAAAATGTTAGTTTCACTTTGTTCTTTTGTTTACAAAGTAATTATGAAGCCATCATGAGGCAAACAGATAAACATGCATAGCCGAAATGCTTGAATTTTGCAGCTCCTGCCCAGCAGAGCTTACAATCTAATGTTGGTGTGCAAAGCACAGGGAAATACAGGGACTGGCCCAAGGTCAGAAGGATCTGACACCAGGATTTGAACTGTGCCCTACAATGAAATGGGATAAGGGGAGAGGAGGCTCTGACATTTTCCTGCCTTCAGTCCTAATCTTCTGCCCCTTGTGTCTCTCGCAGAGTCTGGACGTTCTAATCCCGTCTGCCCCCTGTTGAGGTTCCGTACAGCTCTAAGGATGGCGTCCCTGTTCCGGAGCGAGGAGATGTGCCTGACCCAGCTGTTCCTGCAGGTGGAGGCTGGTTACTGCTGCATTGCGGAGCTGGGAGAACTGGGGCTGGTGCAGTTCAGAGATGTGAGTATCAGGAAGTAGGAAGAGAGGGGTCTCCCGGCCTTGGGGGAGGGCAGGGAAAGGCGAGAGCCTGTGCTCTGTGTATGGGAGTCCTGGGAGTGAAGAGGGGAAACAACACAACACACATCCTTAGCTCAATACTCTATCACACACTGCAGGTTATCAACACAACACACATCCTTAACTCAATACTGTATCACACACTACAGGTTATCAACACACACACAAACATAACACAATACTGTATCACACACTGCAGGTTATCAACACACACATCCTTAACTCAATACTGTATCACACACTGCAGGTTATCAACACACATACTTAGCTCAATACTGTATCACACACTACAGGTTATCAACACACACACACATCCTTAACTCAATACTGTATCACACACTGCAGGTTATCAACACAACACACATCCTTAACCTGCAGTGTGTGATACAGTATTGAGTTAAGGATGTGTGTGTTGATAACCTGCAGTGTGTGATACAGTATTGAGTTATCAACACACACATCCTTAACTCAATACTGTATCACACACTGCAGGTTATCAACACAACACACATACTTACCTCAATACTGTATTACACACTGCAAGTTATCAACACACACATCCTTAACTCAATACTGTATCACACACTGCAGGTTATTAACTCCACACAATACAATACACATCTTAACCTCAATACTACATCACATACTATATCATTTATTACAACAATTAACTCTGTTCCTCATTCTACATCATGCAAATTACAAACTGTCACCGTGACCATTTCTGGGGATTTCCCCCTTTTTTTTGCTGATATTTAAATGGGAAACATCCACAAATTGGGGTCTCCAATTACTCAGGGGTCTCCTCCTGTGAAACCTGCTGCTTTTCCTTCCAGCTGAACATCAGCGTCAACAACTTCCAGAGGAGGTTTGTGAACGAGGTCCGTCGGAGCGAGGCCATGGAGAGGATCCTACGTGAGTACAGATGACTTCTGCACACAACCCATTCTTCTCCATAGAGCTGAAGACCCTGCTACCCAGTGCCTTAAAAAGTAATGACCTCTGTTTAACCTCTGTGAGCAGTAATTCTGACCATGTCTGAGAGAGTTATACATTATCTGTGCGTGAGGAGCAGAAAGGGCCACAGACCTTCTATAAACAAATCAAGTACAGAAAAATAGAAAGTGCAACCATAAGTGTGTAAATTAGAAAGTAGTTGTACTCTGGGGTTATACCTTTAAAAAGTAGTGGTACACCATAACCTGTACTACCAAAGCTATTAGACCACTGCTGTTATCCCATGAGAACTTGTGCCAATATGCACTAACCGTCCATGTGAGTATTACAGCACTGTCGGCCATGGCAGTTAACTTTGGGGTGCGATGCTCTGGGTCGGGGTGCGATGCTCTGGGTCGGGGTGCGATGCTCTGGGTCGGGGTGCGATGCTCTGGGTCGGGGTGCGATACTCTGGGTCGGGGTGCGATACTCTGGGTCGGGGTGCGACACCTGTATCCGTGCTTTGTGTATCTCCCCCTTATGGTCTTTTATACCCGATGCACACTCACAACCGATACTCTGTTACACCATAAGTGCTAATACTCTGCTCCTGTCCAACAGATATCATGGTTACACAGGACAGAACCTTATGGCTCCTACTAACACATTAGAATAAAAGCTGGCGTCCGTCGCAAGTTCCCTGATAGTGAATGGGTTAAACAAATGTGCCAATATGTTTAGCGCCTCCGCATGTGAGAGCAGGTCCCCATGAGAGGGTTATTAGATGTACGTGACAGTAACGTGCGCTGAGCCCTGCGGTCCCCTCTGTCTCTCTCAGGGTTTCTGGAGAGTGAGATGGAAAATGATAAGATTGTGATTCAGACGCCAGAGAAGATCCCACAGACCCCGCTGCCCCGAGAAATGATTGACCTGGAGGTGAGAGAGAGAACGGCAGCGTGAGGGGAACTGACAGTGAGGCAGAGCAGCTAAAGAACGCGTGTGATAGTGACACAGCCCCCCTTCCTGTGTGTGTGACACAGCCCCCCTCCCTGTGTGTGTGACACAGCCCCCCTCCCTGTGTGTGTGACACAGCCCCCCTCCCTGTGTGTGTGACAGTGACAGAGTGACCGAGCCCCCCTCCCTGTGTGTGTGTGACAGTGACACAGCCCCCCTCCCTGTGTGACAGTGACAAAGTGACTGGGCCCCCCTCCCTGTGTGTGTGACAGTGACACAGCCCCCCTCCCTGTGTTTGTGACACAGCCCCCCTCCCTGTGTGTGTGACACAGCCCCCCTCCCTGTGTGTGTGACACAGCCCCCTTCCCTGTGTGTGTGACACAGCCCCCTCCCTGTGTTTGTGCCACTAACAGAATGCAGAGGTCCTTTCCCTGTGTGTGTTACATTGACAGAGCCCCCTCCCTGTGTGTGACACTAACAGAGTGACACAGTCCCTCTCCCTGTGTGTGATAGGGACAGAGTGGCAGATCCCCTCTCACTGTGTGTGTGTGAGTGGCAGATCCCCTCTCACTGTGTGTGTGTGAGTGGCAGATCCCCTCTCACTGTGTGTGTGTGAGTGGCAGATCCCCTCTCCCTGTGTGACGGAGTGACAGAGCCCCTCTCCCTGTGTGTGTGACGGAGTGACAGAGCCCCTCTCCCTGTGTGTGTGACGGAGTGACAGATTCCCTCTCCCTGTGTGTGTGACGGAGTGACAGAGCCCCTCTCCCTGTGTGTGGGAAGGAGTGACAGAGCCCCTCTCCCTGTGTGTGTGACGGAGTGACAGAGCCTCTCTCCCTGTGTGTGTGACGGAGTGACAGAGCCTCTCTCCCTGTGTGTGTGACGGAGTGACAGAGCCCCTCTCCCTGTGTGTGTGACGGAGTGACAGAGCCCCTCTCCCTGTGTGTGATTGTGACGGAGTGACAGAGACCCTCTCCCTGTGCGTGTGAGTAACACAGCCCCTCTCCCTGTGTGTAACACTAACAGTGACAGATCCCCTCTCCGTGTGTGTGACAGTGACAGAGCCCCTCTCGTGTGTGTGATTTGTGATGGAGTGACAGAGTCTCTCTCCCTGTGTGTGTGAGAGTGACAGATCCCCTCTCCCTGTGTGTGTTTGTGTGTGTGTGACAGATCCCCTCCCTGTGCGTGAGAGTGACAGATCCCCTCTCCCTGTATATGACACTAGCACAGACTGCACCCTTGTCACCCTTTAAAAAGGACCCCCCTCTGCTTCTCTAATAGACGGTTCTGGAGAAGCTGGAGGGAGAGCTGCAGGAGGTGAACAGGAACCAGCAGACACTGAAACAGAACTTCTTGGAGCTCACAGAACTCAAGCAGCTTCTAAAGAAGACACAGGATTTCTTCGAGGTATTTCTTTGGTTTAAAACAGCAGTACAAGCTGCCGGTCCCCCTCCCTCCGCCCCCTTTAATACGTGTATCAATACAATCCACACAATGATAAGTAATTAGATAAGTTGCCGATCTATTCGTTCTCCTGTGATCAATCGGCAAAGATTTGGCTCGGGGGTTCACTTTATGGCAGCAGAAGAGGACCAAAGATCCAAAGGTCTGTGGGGAAGATCATGTGACCAGGCAGTCACTAGATACAATTGGTGCACTGCTAGAGAGAGGGCAGGGCTCAAAAAGGGGTGTGTCAGAGCCTGTTTTAGAAGAGGAAGGGGATGTGACTTTGTAAATGGTTGCTATAGAAACAAAAAATGCTTGTTACATTATAATACATAAAAATGTCATTCAGAGTTTAAAAAAAAAATACTACAAGTATTTTCTCATAGTACACACATATAGGGTATTGCTTGGTCTGCAGTTTTAAATGTTACCAGGATAGATACATTGATATTTAGACCTCATTTTTAGGAATCTCCTGGGCAATCAGAAAGACAGATCGCAATTACCAGCTTGAAATGTTCTCCTTCACATTCTCCATACCCTTGGTATTCGAAACAAAGCTCTATCCTGGATCTCATCCTACCTCTCCCATCATACTTTCAGTGGCTCTTCTACTAACACCTCCTCCTCTTCTATTGATCTCTCTATGTGGGTACCCTAGGGCTCTGTCCTGGGACCTGTTCTCTTTTCTCTGTACACACTCTCTATGTGACCTAATAACATCTTTTGGGTTTAAATATCACCTCTATGCTGACGACAAACAAATGTACTTTTCAACACCCGACCTTACACCTGCTGTATAAACCAAAGTTTCTGAATGTCTCTCTGCTATATCATGCTGGATGGCCCTCCGCCGCCTTAAACTCAATATGGCTAAAACAGAGCTCCTCATACTTCCTCCCAAACCTGGCCCTACTACCTCCTTCCACATTTACTGTTGGAACTACGATCATTCACCCAGTAGCCCAAGCACGCTGCCTAGGGGTCACACTCGACTCCTCTCTCACATTCGCCCCACACATTCAAAACATATTTAAAACCTGACGCTTTTCCTCCGCAATATAACAAAGATACGCCCTTTCCTCTGTTACTCGACTGCTAAAACTCTGACTCAGGCCCTCATTCTCTCCCGTCTTGATTACTGTAACCTCCTGCTGTCCGTCCTTCCTGCCTCTCACCTGTTTCCCCTACAATCTATCCTAAACGCTGCTGCCAGAATCACTCTACTCTTTCCTAGATCCGTCTCAGCATCTCCCCTCATGAAATCCCTCTCCTGGCTTCCGATCAAATCCCGCATCTCACACTCCATTCTTCTCCTCACTTTTAAAGCTTTACATTCTTCTGCCCCTCCTTACATCTCAGCCCTAATTTCTCGCTATGCACCATCCCAACTCTTGCGTTCTTCTCAAGGATGTCTTCTTTCTACCCCTTTTGTATCTAAAGCCCTCTCCCGCCTTAAACCTTTCTCACTGACTAACCCACACCTCTGGAATGCACTTCCCCTCAGTACCCGACTAGCACCCTCTCTATCCACCTTTAAGACCCACCTTAAGACACACTTGCTTAAAGAAGCATATGAATAGCACTGTGTATATTCTGAACACATGATACATAAAGCTTGGCCCCCTGCAGACGCACTTACCAGAACTCCCTCCTACTGTCTCTGTACGTTCTCCCTACCTACCAATTAGACTGTAAGCTCCTCGGGGCAGGGACTCCTCTTCCTTAATGTTACTTTTATGTCTGAAACACTTATTCCCATGATCTGTTATTTATATTATCTGTTATTTATTTGATTACCACATGTATTACTACTGTGACGCGCTATGTACATTAATGGCGCTATATAAATAAAGACATACAATAGAATACAATACAATATTCTTTGTTGCAGACTTGCCTTGCTGGGCCCTGGGAAGGGTTAATAGGGCTTGTGCTGTGTGTTGCTGCTGATCCTTAATGCCAGAACCTCATACATTGTAACACATATTCACTAACACACCCATACACACTGATACACACACATCCACTACATATATTAACACAGTGATACACTTACTGATACAGACATATAGAAGCTCACACAGTACATATAAAGTTGATACACTGATACAGACACTAACACAATGACACACACACACACACACACTGATACACACATTACATAAACTAACACAATGATGTACATACACTAACCCAGGGGTGTGCAAATGGGGGCGGGAGAATTTCCAGGGGGGGCGCGACGGCTACAGAGGTTCCGTGCTCTCCCCCATGGCATTTAAATTAAATGCCGGGGGGACCGTGCGAGGCCTCTGCAGCTTCTCCTACCTCATCACCATGGTAACAGGCGTCAAATGACGCCGCTGGGTTATGTGACCCAGCTGCGTCATTTGACGCCGGTGCCGAGGAGGAGGGGGGGAGCGAGCCGGGAGGTAAGCCGGCAGGGGGGGGGGGGGGGCGCAAGTTAAAAACTTTGCACACCCCTGCACTATCCCACTGAAACAAACAATAACACAATGATACACCCACACACGGAAACACACACAGTACATAAAATAACACGATGATACACACACACTGATATAGATACACACAGCACATACACTAACCCACTGAAACAGACACTAACACAATGATACACCCGCACACGAAAACACAAACAGTACATAAACTAACACAATGATATATACACACAGTGATCTTTATTTTATTCATAAAATGTTTTACCGGGAAGTAACACATTGAGCGTTACATCTTGTTTTCAAGTATGTCCTGGGCACAGAGTTATGATAACACTACATGGTTACATAACAAAATGTACAAACATTTCATGGACCGTTAGAAATAATATGATTATGGTTTGTATGTAACAGATACAAACAAGATTCAAATGTGAGAGAGCTGAAGTCTTGAAATTACTTATACTAGAGGTGGTTTTGAGGTTTCGGGTAGATTGTTCCAGTTTTGGGGTGCACGGTAAGAGAAGGTGGAGGAGCGTGCGGATACTTTGTTAAACATTGGGACCGTGAACAGTCTTTTGGAGTCAGATCTCAGTGCTGCGTGTGGTAGGGGTGAGGAGCTTGTTCAGTTAGCCGGGTAGCTTGCTCAGAAAGTATTTGAAGACAAGACAGGAAAAATGAACTTTGAATCTGGACTCAAGTGATAGCCAATATAGTTCTTTGAGCATTTCGCAGTGATGTGTTGTAGTTACATTGTAGGGCATATTGAGTTGTAGAGGGTGTCTAGTTTCTCAAGGTGAGTTTGGGTGGTGTATCATATAATATGTCCCCATAGTTTATAATTGACATTAGCATCTGCTGTGCGATGCGCTTTCTGACCAGCTGGCTTAGGGAGGATTTGTTCCTATAAAGTACACCTCATTTTGCATAGGTTTTGGATGTCAGAGCATGGCACGGCCAGGCCTCCTGCCTGCTGTTACTTTTTAATGAAAGAAAATGCATTTATTTTAGCACGCCTCTCCTTTCCGGCTTTTTAAGCATAAGTATTGTATACATTGTGCTACTAAAATATGGTCCAAATAGCTTTTTCATCAAATATTTACTAAATTCTGATTATTAAATGTCCGGCACAGGGCCACTACTTTTTAAGTCACTTCGACCACTGGACAATGGACCCCTTGACAAAATGCAATAATACACAAAGCTGTGCACACGCACATTGGCACACGTACCCACACATGCTATACACTGTTATATAAAATGCTGACACTCTTGTCTATGAGGCTGCTACACCCTTATCTTACCTATAGTAATAAACGTGACACTTTGTTTCCAGGCAGAAGCTAACCTTCCCGATGACTTCTTTAATGAGGACACAAGCAGCCTATTGGAACTCAGGACCGTGCCCTCAGCTGCGGCAGCTGGGAAGCTGGGGTAGGGGCAGCACTAATTCTATGGGGGCGCGGTGTATCAAGGAAATTACTGTGCATTTCTGGGGTACTGTAAAATCTGCCTTTAATTTATTAAAGCCGAAATTCCCATCTAAAGCTATTGGAATTTATATATTTGATTAAACCTGATTTATTTGCCCAAATAAATGGCACCATTTATTTTAACTTTGGTACAGACGGAGAGACTTCCAGGTTTCCTTTGCGCCAATTTTACTAATAAAACCCCAAATGATTGGATGCTTAGTACATTTGGCCCTGATGTAATTATCCTATTTAAAAACAACCAGCTTTTCTTTGATAAATTTGGTGCAATTATTCTGCCCCCGAATTACAGCACTTTTGCCATGATGTATAAAGGCTTGAAGTGCCTCCCCGTCGATTAAGCCTGAAAAAGGAGACAGACACAGTTTTTAGTGGAAGTAAAATTAGGTCACAACTTTATTGTATTTTAATAACATTTCATAATGAAAAACTGTCTGCCAGCCGCTAGTCAATGTATGCAGACGAACTCGTGCATCCTGCATGTAGTATGGGGGAAACCCTTAACACGCCGACCCAGGCCAATCTCCCCAACCCCGCTCAGGAATGTCCCGCTCTCAGTCCCCTCTTGTGGCTGCTCAGGCCCAACCGTACAGTTGACACCCAGCTTACTCCACCTGACATGGGTAGGGGCCCAGCCCGACCGCATGAGTGAGCACCTCCAGTCTGCCCAATCTCTTCTGGGAACTGAACCATAGACCCGACCGTACAGCTGGAGCCTCTCTTCCTAGCATTTTCCCGGCACCATGACAGTCCCGCGAAGCTGTGAGGATGTGCCCGTTGACTGAAACGTAGACATATTGATTAGACTTAATTAATACATTTCTGGGGATGGGTGGGTGGGACATTCAGAAAATGTGTTATTTTGAGGCTGGGGCATAGGGTATTTAAACCCGAAGCCCCAACTGCTTACCACACCTTGAGCTAGCAGCCCCCCCCCCCCCACCCCGGCCATCCAAGAGTTGAATGTCTCCCCTTTGAATAGCTTCATGGGACTGAGGCCTCTGCCTCTTCTTACTCACCTCTCTTGTTCTATTCCCAGGTAGTTCCCTACACTCTAGATCAGGGGTGCGCAATCTGTCTCCCCTACGCCCCCTTGCCAGCTCTCCCTCCCCCCCTTTGCTCGCGCTCCCCCTCCTTACCTTGGCTCCGGCGTTGGCCATAGCAACGTGGCATCACGTGACCCCGCAGCGTCATTTGATGCCGTGTTGCCATGGCGACACGTCGCCTGAATCCGTCTGACCCAAAGTAAGGGACCACACAGAAGCCTTCGCTGTTCCCCATACATTTAATTAAAATGCCTTCGGGCCTCCTATAAGCACCGCACCCCCCCAAAAAAAATCTTGCTCCCCCAGTTTGCGCACCCCTGCTCTAGATTGTAAGCTCTCGCGATCAGGACCCTCATTACCTTCTGTTTGTGCTTATTTGTCCTTATTTGATATGTAATTGTCAAATCCATGTACCCCGACTGTACCACACTGTGGAATTGGTTGGTGCTTTACAAATAAATGATAATAATACTCTGGAGTAACACCGTCAGTATCATTCACATCTTTGGAAGTTCTGAGTCCCTGGCCTGGGTTTGCAAATATCTCTTCTCCCTTCTCCAGGTTCACCGCCGGCGTGATCGGCCGGGAGAGAATGGCTATGTTTGAGAGGATGTTGTGGAGAGTTTGCAGGGGGAACATTTACCTGAAGTACAGTGAGCTGGAAGCCGAGCTGGAAGATCCTGTCACGGTGAGGAGGACGCGGGAAGAGGCCGACACTTTTAAAAGCCGGATTATTATTTTATAGCAGTTTTCACGTACGGCACACCTGTGAGCACCTGACCGGCGATACGGGACAAGGGTTAATACACAGCTCGCAAGCTGACCCACTTTTCACCATCTCAATGGTCCCTCAAATTAACAATATCTCGACTCAATTTGACCCGTCATGAACAGCAAACATGTGAGCACGTGACTCAGATATGCAACCAGGGTTAATACACACGGCTTCTTTAGCCAGCTCACCTTTCTCCTGCGCAAGGTACTTTCAATGAGTTAATATTAACCCTTTATTCAATTGCAATTATATCTATCTGCTACCACAACCCCAGAAATATGCAAATACAATTTGTAATTAATATATACACTGAGTCCTCGCTTACCGACGGATGCCTTATCCGACATGCATAATGCAGTCCGCCGGACGCATTATCCGACGTCGGACCTGCTTATCTGACGGTCACCGCCACAGATTAACATGGGACTCGCAATCCGACGGTCTGTTAATTGATGGCAGTTTGCAGGACGCATCCCGTCGGATAAGCGAGGACCGCATGTATCTGCCAAGTCTTTCAAAAACTGTAAAAAAAAAAAAACCTTGGGGCCAAGGGTTTTCATTTATTACATGTACACATATTTTTTTTTTTACAGAAAATGGTGTGCTGGCCTAAGGTCCCTTTTTATTAACGAAAAACTATACACTTAACACACATCTGTTGTAGCAAAATGTGTCCAAAAATGTACTTTACTGTCTACAAAGTGTGCAACCAGTTCAATCAGAGCCCAAAGCATCACTTATTAAAGTTTGGCTTTAATATACAAAAAGACCGTGCTTATCTTACAAAACAAAATTATTGCAATAATATATCGTTACAATAAATGCAGACCAGTTTCTTAAAATAAAAGGATCAAACAAACAGAATTCCCAACATGTTACCACACGTCATAAGATCTTCCCAGAGAGGTCACTGGCGCAGAAAAATCTAAATTCACGTATCTGATCCCAAACAGATCTCTGTTGAATTCTGATTTTCTATTCAAACATGCCAACATTTACCTTCTTGCATTGAAACGTACAAGGGTCATCCCCGTCGTAAAATCAGCTGCTTGGGTGACATTTATGTGACGAAGAATAGGGGAGCGCAACGAAAAGCAGTGTAAATAAACACAACTTAAAACAGTAGCTACTGTAATAGACTAATATTAGTCTATTAGCTCCTGTTTTAAGTTGTGTTTATTTACACTGCTTTTTCATTGCGCTACCCTATTCTTCTTCACATACCATTTGAGGATCGCTGGGACGAACCTCCTCGGTTGAGCTGCTGTACCTACTGTATATCGGACCAGTATTGTTTTTATTATTCTCGGCCTCACCACCTGTGTTTGTTTATCTTATACACGCCTCATTCAAGAGCAAGCCTCATTGGAGCGCCCTAGTATCTTCGTACCAATGGGTGACTTTATTACCTCATTTCATTTGCCCAATACTTAGACAGACACCACCTTCACGGTTGTGTGTGTGCTCTGCACATGCACGCCTGCACCTAAGATTTGACAGCCTTGCGTCTATTTTCGTAGGAAAAAACGTTACCTGTCTATTGCACCGCTTACCCCATACAGTGTGTGTGGTATGATTTGATTTGTCTAATCGCAACGCTGACCGATATCTATTTGTTCCTCTTATGAATTGCTGTCAGGCCCATCATTTCTTATATTTAATATAGTCCTCCAACTAAGTGGTGGCCTTTTTTGTCACCTCTCTCTGGGATGCACAAGTGATAAGTCAAGACTGTTACAGTTTCCTTTGAGGCTGAAAGACCAGGATCTGGCTATCGTCCGTAGCCTTCTAAACTACACATATTTCACTTTTAGTTGGGCCATCAGTGATCGCTCCCCCAATTAAGCCCATTTTGTAGATCGGCTTAGACACAGGAAGGGTCTTAACCTGTCATAAACACAATATCTTGTATTTTTAAGGCAAACTGTAACCACATTAACCGCTGAAGCACCAGATAACCCTTGAAGCACCAGATTGATTAAAATACTTTATATTCACCGACATTTTTAGTACAGCAGTAAGAAGTGAAGACGTTGCTTCTTTCCCATGTACTAGCCGGTAAAGATGTACACTGGCGACACACTTTATTCGAGCTCGGCTAGTCCCACGAATTCGGGTATACCCGGGTGTATTGAGGTTTGTGACTGTTTTCTGCCCGAGTGCATTGAGGTATTTTCCAGGCAGGGATTGAAGCATTTTATTCCCGCTGGCTGCAATACTGCACAGTATATATATATATATATATATATACTGCATTACAATTCATGAATTTATGCCATCTGGTAGACACGCGAAGCATTGCAGCCTATTAAATCCTAATCATTATCATTTAACAGATCAGCCGTCCGTCAGCCAGGCATGAACCCAGGCTGGGAAGGCAAACGCAACGGGGCTTGTCAGAGGTGAGGAGCGGCGCATTCCAGGTATCTGCCAGGTACATACTGGGTATTTGCTCGAATAAAGTGTGTCGGTGCAGTACATGTTATTTGCTGCTTTGGGCGAATTTTTGGTGTGCGAATGTTGCTAATATCATCAAAAGTCATGTAAAAAAAAAATCAACTGCATAAAAAGTAATTTATTTAATCAGGGTCACTTTCTCATATTAAAGCCTCATTTCCATTGGTCTCTCTAGAAGGAAGATGTGAAGAAGAACGTTTTCATCATATTTTACCAGGGAGAGCAGCTCAAACAGAAAGTCAAGAAAATCTGCGATGGGTGAGTGTTTAGAACACAGGGATTCCTAGTGTGGGAGGATACTTCTTGTCACTTCTTTTCTTCTCTACTTCTATACTCGGTGTGTACAACACATTATAAACCAATGTGCTGAGTGATAACACTTTAAAAAATGTGGCTCTTGTGATGCGTGTGTGTGTGTAAATATATATATATTCATATTCATATTGTTTTTATATTGAGCTAACCATTTACACAGAATTTGAACAAACACACAGTGTAATGCAGGATGCAATGTAAGGATGGGTATAGCAGACATACATGTAATTAAATAAGTAATTCATGTTCCAAAGAGCTTACACTATGAATTATTTTTATTCAATTGCTGAGTTCTTTGATAGTGACATTGTAACAACTTCTGGATGGCCAATGGGCTGGATAGTTTACGTGATTTACAAAGGGCAATTTTCCCTATAAATACTTGTTGCCTCTTCCATGAATTCCCCCCGTGTAACAAAACACATCTTTTTCCAACAGCTTCAGAGCCACCGTCTACCCGTGTCCCGAGTCTTCGAGCGAGCGCAGGGATATGGTGGCTGACGTCAACACGAGGATTGAAGACTTAAACACCGTGAGTGTGAGACTAGTCAGCCTGGTATAGACAAGAACACCACTGAGAAGAAATGCAGGCACTCAAGTAATGATAGTGGAGCTGGAAAAAAGAAGCACAAACTAAATAAACAACCAAAAATATATAATTGTGCTACTCAACAAAAGCAGTTTCTAGAGACTGTGTACATAACATAAAAGTGAAAAAAATCATGCGCAGTAGAGTGAATACAATAAACAAAGTAAAATTAAAGTGATGGTAAGTGAATAAAGCACTCATATGCATTGTAGATGGATGTCTTGGCAAACTCCTCCTCTCTTGAAAAAAAATGTATAGAGAGGACATAGCATAATACAGTTTTATTGAACATACAAGCAAAAGATGGGGGAGAAAAGATACACTCACATTCTCCCAGTCCTTTGAAGCATTGAGTGCTGTAAGGGCACACTCACACCACTCGGGATCAAGTAATGATAGTGAGCGGACACTTAGCTGCCGGTGCTCTGTATCCAGGGAGGTCCAGGGGTCCCAGAAGAAGCTAGATAGGCAGAAAGGAGGCAGGCACACGGGCTTAAGCAAAAAAAGTTTCATGTGCCATAAATCCAACGTTTCGGCAGTTAGATGCTGCCTTTATCAACGTGACGGCTCACCGTGATACAGGCAGCATCTAACTGCCAAGACGTTGGATTTATGGCACATTAAACTTGTGCCTGTGTGCCTGCCTCCTTTCTGCATATATAGGCAAGAACACCCCCAGCTTCCTGCCTCCCATCACACAGGATCTCAGTCACTTTCCATAGCACTGTAACAGGACCTTATGACTAGAGATTGGCAAATTTGGATCCGCAGGTTCGGCCGCTGAAATCCGCGGACCAAAATCGGATCAATGTCAAAAGGGCGTTTTGTGTGTGTGCGGATTTTTTTATTATTGTTACCAATGCACTCCGCGGGTTACGCAACCCGTGGGCGGATTTGTAGAATCCAATCGAGTGGATTGCTGAATCCGCAAATCCGCCCATGGGTTCTATCCAATGGTGGATTAAGAAATCCGCACGGATCGAAACCACCCAAATCCGTTTGCGGATTTTACACAGCAAAACGGATTTTGGGGGTAACATCTGGGAAAGAAATTGGGGCGAATACGCCCAGCTCTGCCTATCACCCACTGCCTAAACACGTACAGCACCCTCTTCGCCTTACCCTATTATTAGCACTTACATGTAGTCTTCCTGTCTCTGATAGTTTCCCAACACACCAGTTAGAGTGTAAGCTCTTCAGCGCCGGGATACCTATGTGCTACATACACTTCCTAGAGCTATAGAAATAAAGTTGCAATACAATCTACTGAGCCACAGCTTAAAGTGGGCAACCTTGGGTCTCATTATCAACAGGTTACTCCCAATTTTTATTTTATATATACGGCAAACTTGGGGCGATGTAACTCATGATCTAATTGTGTAATATTATAAAGCAGCATACTTTTCATAAAGCCAAAGTCCTACACATATTGTGCAGGGCATCCGTGACAAATCATCCTCTGCTGGGCACGTTTAAGGAGACTATATAGGCGTGTGAAATACTTCAGCAGTTGTACCAAGCATCTTAAAGGCGCAGTTCCCCCTGCACATGTGTGTTAAAGATGTCTTCCCCATGTTGTACAGTACAGTGTGACCTCTCTCGTTTTTTTGTCCCCGTTCATTGATTTTTAAACAATGTGTTTTATCAGTGAAAAAGGAGCCCAAAACCAAAGTTAACATGGTGGCTAAACCTTAAATTAGGGGGGCGCAAACTTTTTTCCCTGCGCCCCCCTGCCAGCGGTTCCCCGCTCTCCGCGCCCCCCTCCACCCCCGCTTACCTTGGCTCTGGCGCCATGATGTCAGGTTGCCATAGCAATGCCACGTTGCCATGGCGACGCGTCTAAGAAGCCGCCGGAGCCAAGGTAAGTAAGGTTTACAGAGGCCTTCGCCGCACCCCCGGCACTTAATTTAAGTGCCTTTGGGTAGCGCGCGGGGCCTCTGTAAACCCCGCGCCCCCCGCAGACAGCAGGGGGAGCGTGCCCCCCCCCCAGTTTGTGCACCGCTGCCTTAAATCACCACCTGGGGTGCTCTAAACAGTATGTGTCAATACTGATCAGCTTGGCCGGAAACTGCAGCTTGGCACAGATAGAATAGTACATTCTCCTCACTTATATGAGTTGATTTCAAAGCAGGTCCAGTCAGGAACCTCACTGCAAACATACAGGCTGGGGACCTCTCAAGATCTGCACTCTATCTCTTCTGTTACGAACTACTTCAGTGTAACGGCTTGTATCTCCGCTTGTTCTGACTCCTCTGTCTGCAACAGCTCTAAGGCCGCGCTTTTAGTGACAGCGACGCTGACGTCACACTGCGGTCGCTGAAAAAATTAAATTGACTTCCATCGACCAAGACGTCGCTTCGCTCCTACTATAAGCGCACGCGACAGATTCAATACATTTGTTTTGACGCGACGTCGCTGGCACTATAAGCACGGCCTTACAGCCACTCTGCCACTCTGCTTTCTGTTTCTCTCCACCTCCCAGCACATGGAATTATATCACGTCCCCTCCACTGTTCCCAGGCAACCCTTCCACCTATCAAAGGGCTTCTAGCATGGAGTCCTTCTCTATCTATACTGGCACGGGAATGGCTAGGCTGAGAGTTCCATAGGTAGGCCTGAAGCCAGCGACTAAATTTATGTGCTTCCCCAGAAATCCACACACTGAGTTCTAACACTTCTCAGTTTACTTTATTCACTTGCCTGCGACATGGGGATGAACTGTGACCGTAGATCCACACACAATGTGGCCCTCGGGTAAATCTGGGAGTAAGGGAACACTAAGGGACCCCCTTACTTTTTGCACCTTGTGATATCACTTGACATCAAAAGACCCTTAGAGAGTCTCTGCATTTTGGGGGGGGGGGGGGGGGGGATCTGCAATCTAACCACAAGCTGCTTTAGGGAAATACAGAACAGTAAAGTATACTGACAAATATTCAGGACCCTATTTATATTGTTTGTACCATTTCACAATAAATAATATTAGACACATTTAATTATGAGGCAGCAAATCCATTATTTCCCATGATACAATTTTTGACCATCCTAAAAAATAGAAACAAATTGATACCTCAGGTATGCGACAAAATAAAAACGAGATGTAGGATTCAGCATAAAAAATAACGGGTCTTTTAAAAATGGATTATCATGCATTGAAGCCTGTAACTTTTCTGCCATTAGCGCCAGCAACGCGTTGCACACAGATGCGCTGCAGGAGCTGAGGTGAGCATACTCACCCTCGCTCTGCCTTGCAGGTCATCACCCAGACGGAGTCTCACCGGCAGCGCATGCTGCTGGAGGCGGCTCAGAGTCTGTGCAGCTGGGGCATCAAGGTGAAGAAGATGAAGGCCGTGTACCACGTCCTCAACCTGTGCAACATCGACGTCACCCAGCAGTGCGTCATCGCTGAGATCTGGTGCCCCGTGGCCGACAAGGAGCGCATCAAACGTGCGCTTTACTGTGGCATGGTGAGTGGAATATGGCAGGGTGGCAGCTGCTCCTGTTGCCTACATATTGTCTCCCGAGCGGCCCCATTTGGATGTCTGCT
This sequence comes from Ascaphus truei, assembly GCF_040206685.1. NCBI lineage: Eukaryota > Metazoa > Chordata > Amphibia > Anura > Ascaphidae > Ascaphus > Ascaphus truei. The sequence continues at coordinate 286,524,421 of NC_134487.1, forward strand.
GTTGTGTTGTAATAAGGCTGCCGTGCTCATGAAGCATCTCTGTTGGTGCTTAAATTAAATCCCCTTCATTTATCATAAGGCCCAGTAACCCATTGCAAAGTGATGCAAAATCAGACTTTGCAATTCTTTAAATCCCTTTGCTTCTTGTATTCTGTATTTGTGGTGGTGTATTTCCGGGTAAAGTTGTGTCTGTTATTGCAGGAGCGCAGCGGTTCCACCATCGCTCCCATTGTGACCGACATACCCACAAGGATGGAGCCACCAACCTTCAACCGCACCAACAAGTTCACATCAGGTTTCCAAAACATTGTGGATGCCTACGGGGTCGCGAATTACAGGGAGATGAACCCAAGTAAGAACCTTATCCCAGTCATTACATTCAAATAAGAACCTTATCCCATTCATTCATTCAACTAAGAGCCTTATCCCATTCATTCATTCCAACTAAGAACCTTATCCCATTCATTCATTCCAACTAAGAACCTTATCCAATTCATTACATTCAAATAAGAACCTTATCCCATTCATTACATTCAACTAAGAACCTTATGCCATTCATTACATTCCAACTAAGAACCTTATCCCATTCATTCATTCCAACTAAGAACCTTATCCCATTCATTCATTCCAACTAGGAACCTTATCCCATTCATTACATTCAACTACGAACCTTATCCCATTCATTCATTCCAACTAAGAACCTTATCCAATTCATTACATTCAAATAAGAACCTTATCCCATTCATTACATTCCAACTAAGAACCTTATCCCATTCATTCATTCCAACTAGGAACCTTATCCCATTCATTCATTCCAACTAAGAACCTTATCCCATTCATTACATTCAAATAAGAACCTTATCCCATTCATTCACTCCAACTAAGAACCTTATCCCATTCATTACATTCAAATAAGAACCTTATCCCATTCATTAAACCCAACTAAGAACCTTATCCAATTCATTACATTCAACTAAGAACCTTATCCCATTCATTACATTCAAATAAGAACCTTATCCCATTCATTAAACCCAACTAAGAACCTTATCCCATTCATTAAACCCAACTAAGAACCTTATCCCATTCATTACATTCAAGTAAGAACCTTATCCCATTCATTAAACCCAACTAAGAACCTTATCCCATTCATTAAACCCAACTAAGAACCTTATCCCATTCATTACATTCAAATAAGAACCTTATCCCATTCATTCATTCCAACTAGGAACCTTATCCCATTCATTAAACCCAACTAAGAACCTTATCCCATTCATTCATTCCAACTAGGAACCTTATCCAATTCATTCATTCCAACTAGGAACCTTAGCCCATTCATTAAACCCAACTAAGAACCTTATCCCATTCATTCATTCCAACTAGGAACCTTATCCCATTCACTAAACCCAACTAAGAACCTTATCCCATTCATTCATTCCAACTAAGAACCTTATCCCATTCATTACATTCAACTAAGAACCTTATCCCATTCATTACATTCAACTACGAACCTTATCCCATTCATTCATTCCAACTAAGAACCTTATCCCATTCATTACATTCAAGTAAGAACCTTATCCCATTCATTACATTCAACTAAGAACCTTATCCCATTCATTACATTCAACTAAGAACCTTATCCCATTCATTACATTCAACTAAGAACCTTATCCCATTCATTACATTCAACTAAGAACCTTATCCCATTCATTAAACCCAAGTAAGAACCTTATCCCATTCATTACATTCAACTAAGAACCTTATCCCATTCATTAAATCCAACTAAGAACCTTATCCCATTCATTCATTCCAACTAAGAACCTTATCCCATTCATTAAATCCAAGAAAGAACCTTATCCCATTCACTAAACCCAACTAAGAACCTTATCCCATTCATTCATTCCAACTAAGAACCTTATCCCATTCATTACATTCAACTAAGAACCTTATCCCATTCATTACATTCAACTACGAACCTTATCCCATTCATTCATTCCAACTAAGAACCTTATCCCATTCATTACATTCAAGTAAGAACCTTATCCCATTCATTACATTCAACTAAGAACCTTATCCCATTCATTACATTCAACTAAGAACCTTATCCCATTCATTAAATCCAACTAAGAACCTTATCCCATTCATTACATTCAACTACGAACCTTATCCCATTCATTAAATCCAACTAAGAACCTTATCCCATTCATTACATTCAACTAAGAACCTTATCCCATTCATTACATTCAACTAAGAACCTTATCCCATTCATTACATTCAACTAAGAACCTTATCCCATTCATTCATTCCAACTAGGAACCTTATCCCATTCATTCATTCCAACTAAGAACCTTATCCCATTCATTAAATCCAACTAAGAACCTTATCCCATTCATTCATTCCAACTAAGAACCTTATCCCATTCATTAAACCCAAGTAAGAACCTTATCCCATTCATTAAACCCAACGAAGGGGGTCATTCAATCTGCTCCAAGCAGGCTGAAAACTCCCATTGATTTGAATGGGAGTTTTCATCGAGTAGCAATGTGATGGGCCCTATGGACCTCATCCCATTCAATGAACCCAAGTAACAACCGTATCCCATTCTCTTCATAAGAAACTCAACTTTATCCAATGGCTGAAGGAGCAGATCACTGTCTTTGAAGTGGGTGAACCCATTTTGAGTTCCATTGTGAAGTCTACTTGTGTCCTTTAAACAAGTCACTTTTCCATAGGCACTAACATTTGTATTGTAAGCTCTTTGTGGTGGTAGCAACAAATCACTGTGTACTGTACATATAGCACTGACACTATATAAGAAAGAATGAGTGGTTATGATGTCCATGTGCATGCCGTGCAGTCAGGTCACACAATTATTTAGAAACGACGATCTGAATTAAGGAAAAACAGCTGTTTCCACATAACAGAGATAAGTAAAACCGCCTGGGAGTGAAGTTCTCTGTACATGATAATCAGTGGGGCCATGTGCCCGGATTCCATTTTTGTTTTCTTTTTTGTTTTTATCATAAAGGTTTTTTATTTTAAGGTTTTGTGGAAGTACAGGAATAAAAAAGGGGATCAGAAAGGGGAATTGGGAGGGGCTGGGGTATAACACTGTACAAAAAAATCAAGGGATTCAAATTAGAGGGGATAAGGGTATTTATGGGGAGGGAGGGGAAATGTTGCAAATATCGTAATGATATACATGACACCTGCAAGCTCATATTGAACCCCCAAATATCCACAACATATATATAAGCATATAAGTGTCACAGAGGAGTGCTACTGAGCATGGCAATATATATTTAAAACCAGAGACAGAACATGAAACACAGACAGAGCTCAGTGCACATCCAGTGAAACTTATACACGGTACAGTGCCTAAATATATATGTATAGATATCTATTAAATAAAATGGTCTTTTAGTTTAACATTTTGGCCAAAGTGTTGTAAGCCCCATAATATATGGCTCAGGGGCTTACAACACTTTGGCCAAAATGTTAAACTAAAAGACCATTTTATTTAATAGATGTCTATACATATATATTTATCCACTGTACCGTGTATAAGTTTCACTGGATGTGCACTGAGCTCTGTCTGTGTTTCATGTTCTGTCTCTGGTTTTAAATATCGTAATGAACAAAGTATCCTATCATTTAACTTTTATACAGCATGGTAGGTAAAGAGTTTTACACGACATTATAGACTTGGTGACTCCCTAGACATCCCAATTACTTACGGTATAGCGTCATGGAAGACCTGACAAACGTAGCGTGTTCCCATTTCAAAACCCGCAAGTTCCATTTCGCCATATATTTGTTTGAGGAATCATCGATCCAGGCCGTGAGTTTTCCTAGAGCCATAATATTCCATACCCTTGTGATGACTATAGTAAGTATATGACCCTTTCCAGGCTGCCACAATGGCACAACTGGTACCCCCTAACAAAGTTCTGGTACCAATGAAGGGTAACACGCTCCCTGGTACCATGCGCACAGGGTGCGCCCCAACATAGTCTTTGTTCTCCGGTAAGGGTCTAGGTAACCCCCTCCCTGGTACAGCCTCAGAGAGAGGTTCCCCCCTTCCTTAACTTGAAATGGGTGCCCAGAGTCCCTGGTAAAGCCTCGGGAGCCCGGCCCCTGACTCTCCTGTTCTGCACTGCTGCAATGTCCTGAAAGCCTGCCCTGTTCTACATCTCAGCAGCGCCTCCAATTATAGCTCTGCCCCCCCCCCCCCCCCCCCCTCCTGGGAAATATTGCTAAAGCTACAGGTGTAATGGTGCTAGTTACCATTGAGGGTTCAGGAGAGATGAGCGTCTATGATGGTACGGGGAAACAGGACAGGCTTTTGGTGATCCTTTAGGCTCTTCTCATAATGTCAGCGCCTCCCAGTCATAGCAGGCTCCAGGTGTACTGAAGACAGTCCTCACCATGACAGTCTTCTCTGATACACCTACCCAATAGACTGTAGACTCAGGAAGGGGTATATACAACAGGATCCTTTATTGGCATCCACTGCAGGTCTTAGTACAGCGGATACATGTTGTTAGTATAGGATCTCAGGCCTCTGGATGGTGCTTGGCCTTGTCACAAGTGAGGCCTTGCCATCTGGAATATCTTTGGCTGCAGTCAGCCCCCGGAGGGTGAGACTAGAAATGCATGTCTCAACCCCAGGAGGGGAAGAGCTGGACTCACTATAATTTAGAACACTCCTCCCTAAGGCTACGTCCATAGAGGGGGGATCAGTTCGGAGCCGCGCGGGCGCGATCGGGAGGCGGGGGGAGGCAGAGAGAGGTGGGGCAATGACGTCGCTGGGCCAATCGCCCGCGACGCACAGACGTCAACGTCACGGCGCCGTGACGTTGGCGCTGCTTCGCGCTGATTGGATGTTTTCAGCCGACAGCGCTCTGAAAAACAGCTTGGCTGTCGGCTGAAAAATCCAACTCCTCAGCATGCCTGCGGACGCTCGCGTGAGCCCCCTCTAAAGACATCCTCATTGAGGATGCAGGGGCTCAGCACGGAGCGTTCACACGGCTCAGCGCTGCTTGTCCTTCTATGAACGTGGCCTAAGGCACAGAGGGGGAGGCAGGAGGTCTGTACCATAATTGGCTGCACACAACCCAGTTCACCTCCACCCCGGTCACTCAGAGAGGCAGCATGGGGGGGAGGGAAGGTAAACCCACAGGATAGCCTGCCACTGCCTGTAGCTACTAGGACTTACGTGACAGGGGCAGAAAGTATAGTCTGGACCAGCCATGGCTACATGAGCATATCGACGTCGGGCATTCGACGTCACATCATGCGCACCCTTGACCTATCTGATCGTTAGTGGTTTGGGTAGGGGATATTTTATTCTGGAGCTACAAAAGTTCCATCTTGGATTTAAGGGCGTGGATCTTTTGATTTTTAGACTTTGTCTTTTTAGAGGATATTCTTATGAAGACTCCCCTTATATAAATAAGCCTTATGAGTCAACCATGCTCAGCTCGGTGATACCTCATGTGTGGTGTTCGTAATGAAGAAGAATTCTAGTTTGTCTGATATTTGTAGTGCTGGGCCTGGGTTGGTGATAATTACATTGTTTGATCTCCATGAATGTATTGATATGGGCCCTTGGCAGTTTTTTTTAAGGCCAATCTCTGCTGGGCCGTGGTCCTTTTCCCTTTCTTATCTCTCTTTTCCCTGCTCCCTCCTTACAGCTCCCTACACCATCATCACCTTCCCCTTCCTCTTTGCGGTGATGTTTGGTGACTGTGGCCATGGGGCTGTCATGTTGGGAGCTGCCCTCTGGATGGTTATGAATGAGAAGAAGCTGCTGGCTTCGAAGAACAATAATGAGGTGAGATTATTGGCACACTGCGTTGTCCTCTTTCTGATGTTGTCTTCCTTTATGATGTTGTCTGTTGACTGCTCCTTCCTGCAAAACTCGCTTGTCCCCATGAGTGTCTATGGGCCGTGGTTACTCACTGTCAGCAGTAACAGATCAGGAACAATGGGTTGCAGTTAAGGGATTGAAACACACTAGCCCAAGTCCACAGAAGGATGCTAAGGCTGAGGACCCGCTGCACGCACCCTTGCTTGACGGCGGCGCGTGCAAGCCATTGAGCCCGGGGAGAGGGGTGAAGGAGGATGTGGGTCCGTAGGAGAGGAAGGGGGTGGGAGGGGTGTGGGTCCTCTCCTTCCTGCTGCTCTATGTGGCGGTCTGCCTCCTCACCACATGGAACGCCGATATTCTCCGTGTTGTAACAGATCCGCCTGCAGCTACCTTCCAGTTCTCCCGTGTTGCTCCTCAAGTCTCGCGAGATAGCGATCGTGACGTCACTCGGTTAGTGTTTGTACCGAAGCGCCAGGGAGCAATGTACACATACATATACACATACATAAACAAATATACATACACACACTCCCCCCCCCCCTACCTTTTGGAGGTGGGGGAAGCTCTGACAGCTCCAGCCCCCAGTGCTGATAGGCTCACCAGCGCACCACGTGACGCGTCACCGCTCGGGATCACAATCCTCTTGCATCTCCTGCCGGCTGACGCGTCACAGCGCGTAGTGAGCCGTGCAGCGAGGGACTGGGGCCGGCTCAGGAGGAAGTCACGAGCTGGTGAGTGACGCGCCCGCGGCCGCCGCCAACCGCAGCGTGTCCTCAGCCTAAGTTTTGCCGCGCATCTACTCCCACTTACATGAAAGTTTAGCATCATTTTGTGGAGCTGGGCCATAGAAACTCGCAGGAATCATTTCTATGCAGTAGAAGCAGTAAACATATCTCAAATCAAATCATTAAAGTAACTATCTATTCTTTTTAGAACTCAGCTCTCAGCCATTCATATAAAAGCGAACGATAAAAAACAATATTACTATTTAATTTGTGATTTTAGTTATGAGGCTGGAATGACTTTCTTTGCTGCTAATGTATAAAACATTAGATGAAGAAGAATTCGCTTGGTGGACAGGTCGGTTGCACAGGGTTTAGCCTCAGACCCCAGGGTTATTTTTATATCTATGACACCTGTGTCTGTCCCAAGCAGTTTTTCATTTCTTTAGTGTGATAGCTGCGATCACCTCTCCTAAAGACTGCTCCATGCATCTACTACAACTTTAGTTAACTGGGTCTTCCACCCTCCAGTTGCAGAGACGTGACCACTTGTTCCAGCATTTGAAACCCACACGGTTGCCAACTTGCCATTAAAAACATAAATATGAAAAAAACAAACAGATTGAATGTTCTAATTTAAAAGTGAACTAGAGAGATTGGCCAGAGGGAAACCCCATTATGTCACTGATGTTCAGGGCCACCGACGGGGGGGGGGGGGGGGGGGGGAGGTTAGGGCCAGGGCAAGTGTGGCAGGAGGGGGGGGGGGGGAGCTGGTCGGCATTGCTGCCGGGCTCCGGCTCTTCCCCAGCTGCGGGCCTCCCTCACTGACAGTCCCATGCTGAGCTTCTGACACTGGCACGCACGGGCCTCTCTGATGTTGGCACGTGCCGGAAGCAAGCTGGGCTCAGCTTCTGGCGCTCACTGGCGTGAGAGAGAGGCTCGGAGCTTGCTGACATTAGAGGCTCGGCGTGAGGGAGAGAGACCCACAGCTGCGGGAGAGCCAGGGCCGCCACCCCAATGTAAGTCTGTATTTTATATGTATGTGGGGGGTAGGGTTTTTTTAATACTGTATTAATGAAAAAAAATATGTATGTATGCATATGTGTGTGTGTGTATATAATGTGTGTGTGTGTGTGTGTCTGTGTGTGTGTGTGTGTGTGTATTTGGGACAGGTGAAGGGTTTATAAGTATTTGGGGGGTGAGGTTTTATATATATTTGGGGAGTGTTTTTTTTATATCTGCATTTGTATTTTTTTTCTATGTATTTGGAGGTTGTTTTTTAAAATATGTATTTGGGGGTGGGAGGGGTTTGTATTTGGGGTGGTGAGTTTTTTTGGTGTGTATTTTGGGGGGCATTGTGTGAGATGGGGGAGGGAATGATTGTGAGGGGGGGATTGTGAGGGGGGATTGAGTAAGAGTGGGGTAATTGACGGGGGGGGGAATATGAGAGGAGGGAGTGAGGAAAAGAGGGAGTAAGGCTGCGTCCATAGAGCAGGAGACGGCGCATGCTATGTAGCTCGCGCCAAAACAAACACTAGGACGACAATGTATTTGTGCATAGTGCGTGCGCGACCGGGTAACGTGAGCAGTTCACCCCCCAACACGCCTCCCTGTCACCTCTGCCTGCAGGGCAGAAAATATCTCCTGCTACAGGCGTGCGTGCGCTGCGGAGCGCAGAAGCTAGCGCATTCCACTATGGACGCAGCCTAACAATGAGATGCAGGGGAGAGAAATACATGTGAAGCGGGGTGGTGGGATTGAGTGAGAGTGGGTGAGATGGAGGGGAGTGAAAAACACGGGAAGAGGGGGGAAATAGAGGGGGACGCAAGGTGTGAAATGGGGGGACTCGTAAGACCGCCGACTTGGGGGCTTGTGGTGTAATTCTAGTCCTGGGCCCTTGTAAAATCTGTCTGCGGCCCTGCTGATGTTAGCAGGAGGTTCAGGGTTAGTGATGGATACATTGGTGTGGAACTCAACTTGTTTTTCTGACCCCTCTGATGCTGAACCATTCCACCTCCAGATCTGGACCACGTTCTTCGGAGGACGGTACCTTATCCTCCTCATGAGCGTGTTCTCCATCTACACCGGCTTCATCTACAATGACTGCTTCTCCAAATCCTTCAACATATTTGGCTCATCCTGGAGAGTTCGTCCCATGTTTAAAAACGACACATGGAAGTAAGTTTTTCATTTCACAGCCGACTCCCGAGCATCTGGGGATCTAGCATAACAAAATTCGTTTAGATCACACATAGTATTGTATTGTATTGTATTGTATGTCTTTATTTATATAGCGCCATTAATGTACATAGCGCTTCACAGCAGTAATACATGTGGTAATCCAATAAATAACAGATAATATAAATAACAGATCATGGGAATAAGTGCTTTAGACATTAAGGAAGAGGAGTCCCTGCTCCGAGGAGCTTACAGTCTAATTGGTAGGTAGGGAGAACGTACAGAGACAGTAGGAGGGAGTTCTGGTAAGTGCATCTGCAGGGGGCCAAGCTTTATGTGCCATGTGTTCAGAATAGCCACAGTCCTATTCATATGCTTCTTTAAGCAAGTGTGTCTTAAGGTGGGTCTTAAAGGTGGATAGAGAGGGTGCTAGTCGGGTACTGAGGGGAAGGGCATTCCAGAGGTGAGGGGCAGTCAATGAAAAAGGTTTAAGGCGGGAGAGGGCTTTAGATACAAAGGGGGTAGAAAGAAGACATCCTTGAGAAGAACGCAAGAGTCTGGATGGTGCATAACGAGAAATTAGGGCTGAGATGTAAGGAGGGGCAGAAGAGTGTAAAGCTTTAAAAGTGAGGAGAAGAATGGAGTGTGAGATGCGGGATTTGATCGGAAGCCAGGAGAGGGATTTCATGAGGGGAGATGCTGAGACAGATCTAGGAAAGAGTAGAGTGATTCTGGCAGCAGCGTTTAGGATAGATTGTAGGGGAGACAGGTGAGAGGCAGGAAGGCCGGACAGCAGGAGGTTACAGTAATCAAGACGGGAGAGAATGAGGGCCTGAGTCAGAGTTTTAGCAGTCGAGCAACAGAGGAAAGGGCGTATCTTTGTTATATTGCGGAGGAAAAAGCGACAGGTTTTAGAAATGTTTTGAATGTGAGGGGCAAATGTGAGAGAGGAGTCGAGTAATGGTAATAGTAATAGTAATAGTAATAGTAATGGGCCTTTTGTGTAAAGGTAAAGAACTGTTTGCTCTGACATACTGCACATTTGGTCGCTCACTCTTGCTCATCAGAAGAGGTTAACTAACCGATCGGGTTGAGACACTTTAGACCTCGTTGCGTTTTTGCCGCAAAGAAAGGAACATATTTACACACAGATACAGAAATTGATATCCTCTTGCTGACTCTCTTTTAAGGCTGAGTCCATGGTAACTGCAGCCATGCGGAGGCGCGCTGAGGCTGAGGGAAAGCGGGTGCTTTCCCTGGCCTTACTTTGCGCGCCGTCATGAGGCGTGTCGGGGGGCGGGCCAGTGACGTCACGGAGCTGGTTCGCCCTCATTGGGCGAACCGCTCACGTGACTGGCCCTGCGCTCCCATGAGCGATAAAACTTAAAAAAAAATTAAGTGGTACGCCTCCGCACGCCTGCGGAAGCGTGTGCGAACCCCTGCTAAAGCCGCTCTCATTGCGGCTGAAGGGGCTCACTGACAAGCGTCAGCGCGCCTCAGCACGGGTCAGCGCCTAAGTGCTGACCATGGACGCAGCCTAATGCTTGTGCATTCACTGCAAACTTGGCACAAAGTGCATTGATACATTGTTGTTAATAGATACAGGGTGTAAATGCCTCTCAGAATGGTTACATAGAGCCCAAATGGATGGATACATAGAGCCCAAAGATTCTTGACCTTCAAACCTTTGCTATGTTTATGTAGCCCTCCTTGCCCGGCTCCTGAAGGGTTTACATCAAGTGTCTATTTACATGGCTTTGCTCAGTCTCTCGCATACCTTTCAGGGTGCTGGATTCATGTAGGCTGGGTGCAGATGAAAAAGGGGATGGGCGCCAGGAACTTTTGTTCGAACATAGGTGTATGATCCATCCCCACGTTATACTCCTATTTTAGGTACAATCTGCATTGTTAGTACGGTAGGACATCTTCCCTAGTTACCATCGCCGCATACCTAGGGAGGGGCTGTAACTTGTGTATGAATAGTTCACTCCTCTTGGTAATGCCCATGCTAACCCCTTCAAGTCGGACCCCTGGCGGGCTCAGACTCCCATCCCTCGGAGAAACATTATCCCAGTGCCGTGCTCTGACTGCCACTTTGAAGCATACTGGGTCTGAATTAGCTACGGACTGGCTGCGTCGGCCAATCCTACCATGGCCTTGGTTCCCTATCTGTGGGACCTTTACAGGACATAGGCTTCATTGTGCATATGCGCACAGTGATGCTAAGGGTCATCTTTCATGAGCGCTAAGTGGGGTACTTTCCCTGACTACAGAACAATAAAGGGCAGGTCAAGTATAACCCTCTTACCTGCATACATAATAAGTGTGTGTGTGTGTGTCTACAGTGAGGCTCCTCCACTACTGACTTTCAGGAACCTGATTTCCAGAACCTACACCCTAGTTAAAAAAAGTTGACCCGGCTTTGTTCCTGAAAAGTCCCCCAATATCATGTGGCGGGGAGGGGGCGTTGTATGAGCCCACACATTTAACCCTCTAAGGCTGTTAACCCCTTACACCAAGTGGTACTTCCCAGAGTGGTGCTACATTTATTTTATTATCCTCATCACATGCTATTCTGTAGATTCTACATGAATTTTTAATTCCAGAGAAATATTAATGCGCAGTCATTTTGTGTGGGGCCTCCTAAATACCGCAGCCATTTGAAAATGTTCTAAGACATGTTGTATAACTCACAAACTTTGAAGTCACTGCAGCATGCTCACTGTCTTTCAGCTGAAGGAGTAGCTCTGTAGTAATTTCACTGTCTTTTGAAGTGGGTGCAACCGGATTTGAATTCCATTGTTAGGGTCACTTTATCCCCCTGTGCCTCAGGCAACAATAATTCGATTATAAACTCTTTGGGGGAAGCACTCATCGTGTCTACAAACTTGTATGTACAGCGCGTGTACGCTGTCAGCACTATGCAAGAAAGAATACTATTATAATATAGGGTACAATGAATTGGAATTTATGATTTTTGTAATTCTGGGCTATATAAAAGTTACTAAACATAAGTAACACTAGGAAGGACTATATGTCTGTGTTGCTTAGATGAACCGGGTCTTTAAAAATAATATCATCACTGGGTTTTGTAAATCCTTGCCGAAATAAAAGATCCCGATCTGTCCTCTCTTCTTCTGCCTCTAGTAACCTCCACATTTTCCCATCAAACAACCGTGATCTTCTCCCCCCTCATACTGTATGTCCGTTCACGATCTGCAGATTTCCCTGCCCTAACCGCATTTCTTGCTCCATGTTCTGTACTGTATATCCTCATATGATATGTACATGGTGGCTGATGTGTTCTTCCCTAGTAAAGATCTGATGCATTTGGGTATTGATTTGGAGATGGACCCAGCAGTTCCGGGCGTGTTCTCTGGAAATCCATATCCCTTCGGGATCGACCCGGTAAGTAAAACAAGCTTGTTACGGTATATTGTTGATGATGGAATAGTCAATCAGATATCCAGTAAAATCAGCGTGATGTATAAACCCAAATGGGTCTGTTTTCTAAAGTCTATAGTTTCCCAGCGTTAAACTGGGACAAAAAACTTGTGCTAACATATTGCACCAGATTTTATCAAAGGGAAAACCTCTATGTTCTTCACTTTTTGCACTGGTTTGGCTACCAGAAGACTTTAGTAAATTGATCCTAAGTGTAACATCCCCATCACAGCTGTGTGTTACCCATATCATCTCTCTAGTGGCTGTTTATCAAGCAGATGTTTTGCAGATTATATTACGAAGATTGCAAGTTCTTAGACCATTGACTTATATGTAATACACTCATTTTGTCTTACTTACAATGTAAGACGTTGCTTATACACTGGCGACACACTTTATTCGAGCTCGGCTAGTCCCACGAATTCGGGTATACCCGGGTGTATTGAGGTTTGTGACTGTTTTCTGCCCGAGTGCATTGAGTTATTTTCCAAGCAGGGATTGAAGCATTTTATTCCCGCAGGCTGCAATACTGCACAGTATATATATATATATACTGCATTACAATTCATGAATTTATGCCATCTGGTAGACACCTGAAGCATTGCAGCCTATTAAATCCTAATCATTATCATTTAACAGATCAGCCGCCCATCAGCCAGGCATGAACCCAGGCTGGGAAGGCAAATGCAACGGGGCTTGTTAGAGGTGAGGAGCGGCGCATTCCAGGTATCTGCCAGGTACATACCGGGTATTTGCTCGAATAAAGTGTGTCGGTGCAGTACACTTGGCTTGATGCTAAGCCTTAGTGCACCTTAAACTCAGTCATGTGCTAATGTCACGGTAGCTTATGACAAGGTATAATGAACACCAAATATCTGGGTTGAACTGAACGAGGCTTAGATATAATAAAATATAATTTATTCCTTAAATAAGGTGAACACAGCAATATAGTACAATTAACAGACAAGAAGATAACACTTACTTAGGGTTGGGAGATGGAGAGGTATCCAATAGCAATTCTCCAACAGTCCAGTGACATTCAAGATGGTATCAGAAGCACAACTCCAGCAATCCAGTGACATTCAAGATGGTATCAGAAGCATAACTAAAAACTGTAGGGTTGACACAGTTTATATACCTGTGCAACCCTATTCTTAACATTGAACACAGCCTATTGGTGAACAATTATCTAACGTGGAGACACAGACTAACAGACTAACCCATGCCCTCAGGTAACAGAGTTTGTTGATTGACTAATACTTAATCCCTAGACATTGGGTAACAATCAAGGCAGTTAACTTTTGATCACCGTGCTTAGGCCACTCAGCCGTCTGCCCTTCATGACCCATTAGCCTAGCAAATGGCGTCTGCATTTTCAGAACAGATCCAAAATAAAATACATATACACTTTAATATCTACACATATTAATAAATTCCATTCTGGTGGGCTCAGTGGGTCGACCTTTGCCAGTTTTTAATGCCTACAGTGACTCCACATATTGGCCAAATATGAACTCTCTGCGATCTCCAGAACTGGAGATTCAGAAATGCACTTTAAAACATTAAAATACATGCTTATAATGAAATATGGGAACAGGGGAACATACATTTTCAAGGTACAACAAGGTGCAAACCTCATCCCTGGACCGCAGTCCAGTTAACCTCTTGTCTCTCTGGTGAGGTCAGGGGATGGCCATATGGGGTGCAACCCCTTTAATACCGGGCCACCCCCTTTCTCCCTCTACAGCTAAGGCTTAGCATTGTATGGTAAATCTGGCCCTTGATGTCAAGCGTGTAGCAGAACCCCTTTTGATGGAGTTTGATACACAAGCCATAAATCTGTGACACAAAGCAGCAGTTACATTGTGACTGTGGCTCATTCTCACAACCCGTACAATCTCACAACCTCTCGTCTTTCCCCAGATCTGGAACATTGCTAAAAACAAGCTGACCTTCCTGAACTCCTACAAGATGAAGATGTCCGTGATCATGGGGATCACTCAGATGGTTTTCGGGGTGATACTCAGCCTTTTCAACCACCTGTAAGTTTGGTTTTCTCTCCTATTGGCACCTTCCTGTCACCCCAGTGATCTCCTGCATCAGCAAGAATAGGATGGTACAAACTCCCCCGCTCTTTATGGCTGTCATCAACAAGTTACTAGTCTCGTAACCCTATTGGGTATTGCAGGCATCCTTGGCTACCAAGGGTTTAAAGGCAATCTTCATGCATGTATTCACTGTGCAGCACAAATGTTCCTTTTATAATTTGCCTTTATTCTGATTCTTCACTCTAACCTCATTTCTTTACTGTGACATTGAAAGCTGGCGCAGGATTTGACAGTGAGGTAAAATATTATTTTTCTGGAACGCTTAAAAATTGCTGCCACAGTGAATTTTCCCGAATTAGGGTTAGTGTTATGGTTGTGGTTAGTGTTGGGGTACAGTTGGTGAAAGTGTTGGGGTCAGGGCTAGGGTTATTGTTAGGGTTGGGGAGGTTTGAGAATTGTGGTTAGTATTAGTGTTGTTATTGTGTTTAGGCTTAGTCTTGGGGTAAGACTGGTGTTAGCGTTAGAGTTGGTGTAATTGTTGGGGTCAGGGCTAATGTTGGTTTTAGGGATTGTGTTGGGGTAGGGTTGGTGTTAATTAGGATCTGATACTTTTGTTACCTTTGTGAATGCAAGAAAGGTCCCTCTGCACTGAGCGATTGATGTCCCATGTTTACACTTGGCTTTACTGTGCACAGGCGATGAATACATTTTATATACTGTACATGTAATATTCCCAGAAACTTCAAGAGATACATGAACGTCCTCGTGCAGTTCATCCCCGAGTTGATCTTCATTCTCTCCCTCTTCGGTTACTTGGTCTTCATGATTATCTTCAAGTGGTGTACATATGATGTGCACACCTCCCAGAAAGCACCCAGCATCCTAATCCACTTCATCAACATGTTCCTCTTCAATTACAATGACCCAACAAATGCTCCTCTCTACACACATCAGGTACAAGGGAACTCTAGGCTGTCGTATGTAATGGGGGAGTCTCCACTTCAAGGTATGTCATGTAGTAGGATTTCCAGTTTGTAACAAAAATAGGATCTAATTGCAGGAATCCTAAGTGTTTGTGTACGAGGCAGAAGAATGAATGTTAATACTCCCCAGTGCTGTATGTGAAGCCAGATAGCGAACACATTAAGTTAATTAAGACACAGGTAGATGTATTCCTTCACTGGAGTATCCATAAATGATGTATTGTGGGTTATGTAGAAGGCACTGGAAGATTACAATATCAGGTTCTATGACCTGATGTATGCTACTGTATTTGGAAATCTCGCCATACCTCTTCTGCTTAGCATCCTCCACTCAAGGGACGTCTGGCTGACAGTAGAGTTGTAAAGATAGAATGTGGGGTTGCTGGTAAGAGGATACAGGTATAGGGCATCTTGTGTGTGACCTAAAGTCATTCACAGCCCTTAGTTTTACTTTATTTTTCTATGTAGATTAATTGAATGGAAATGACAAGACTAATGAAAGGAGAGGATGGGATCCAATAGGAATTTACTTTAAAAAAAATTAAGGATATACCGCTGCAGATAAAGGGTCTCTTCTTTGGTCAATTAACCATGGGGCTTCCATGTACCATTTCCTTCCAGAAAGATGTGCAGAGCTTCCTGGTAATTTTTGCCCTGATTGCCGTACCCTGGATGCTTCTAATAAAACCCTTTGTCCTACGAGCCAACCACATCAAAAGTCAGCGCATGGTGAGTGTCCAACTGTCTCCACTTTTGAAAGGTGTGGTTACACATCCACACTGTATATGCATTTACCTGGTTACTGCATATAGACACTAACATAGTTAGCAGCTCAGATTGTTGCTGTACTCAGTTACTCTGCTTAGGACCTTATATACTTACCTTGAGTCCTAGCGACTTACCTGATCCCTGAGTGATCGATCACCTACACCCACCTACATATAACAAGTGGGATCACTGCACCTGGTATCCTTTCACCGTTATATTTTAATTTGCTCATTTGTCATAGTGATGCCTCCCTGCTAGACATACCTTATTATTGACTATATTTTATCTGAATTTTGAAATAAAGGTTTTTTTTTAAATTAATTAATCATTACATTTATACCTATATACATAGATGTCCTCCATCTGGTGTTCAAATTTTCCCAGCCATTGTGACCCTGTTCGATATATATATATCGAATAGGGTCACATTGGCTGGGAAAATTTGAACACCAGATGGAGGACATCTATGTATATAGGTATAAATGTAATGATTAATTAATTTAAAAAAAACTTTATTTCAAAATTCAGATAAAATATAGATAAATATATATATACTAGTTGATATACCTGGCGTTGCCCGGGATGTAAATGCGTAATAGGTAGTATTATTTATAAATCGTGGAACAATAGGTGAATGTTTGTTGTAAAGGTTGGATAATAATGTTGAAAAGAAAGATGGAATAAAATGTAATACAATGTTGTTGTTTAAAAATGTTTTATTGTAAACACACCACAGTACAATGTATATTTTGGTGACATAACAGATGTAAAAATGTGAGGCGTGTGTCCCGCTAGGGTGTGAGGCTGCGTGTGGCACGTGGGTTGTGAGTGCTGTCTGTGAGTGGGGGTCCTGCTAGGGTGTGAGGTGGCGCGTGGGTTGTGAGTGCTGTCTGTGAGTGGGGGTCCTGCTAGGGTGTGAGGTGGCGCATGGGTTGTGAGTGCTGTCTGTGAGTGGGGGTCCTGCTAGGGTGTGAGGCAACGTGTGGCGTGAATGCTGTCTGTGAGTGGGGGTCCTGCTAGGGTGTGAGGCGGCGGGTCAGTGATGTCGGTGCGTAGGCAGCAGGTGTATGGCGGGTGTGTGAGTGGCGGCAGGTGTGTGTTGAGTGTGGCGGGTGTATGTTGAGTGCGTGCGGCGGTGGGTGAAAGGCAGAGGCGGCCGGAGTGCGGTCGGGTGAAAGGAAGAGGCGGGCGCGAAAGCAGGGGCGGGAAGGCAGGGGGGGGGCAGGAAAGCGAAGGGCGGCAGGAAGGGGAGGGATGGGAATGGGTGGAGGAACTGGGGAAGGGGGGAGAGTGGAGGGGGTGTGGGGTGGAGGGGGTGTGGGCAAGGGGTGGAGGGAGTTGGTGCAAGGGGTGGGGTGGAGGGGATGGGGGCAAGGGGTGGGGTGGAGGGGATGGGGGCAAGGGGTGGGAGGGGGGTGGGGTGGAGAGGATGGGGCCAAGGTGTGGGAGGGAGGGGGGATGGGGGCAAGGGGTGGGAGGGGGGTGGGGTGGAGGGGGGCAAGGTGTGGGGGGGAGGGGGGATGGGGGCAAGAGGAGGGAAGGAGGGGAGGGGGGTGGGGTGGAGGGGATGGGGGCAAGGTGTGGGAAGGAGGGGGGATGGGGGCAAGGGGTGGGAGGGGGGTGGGGTGGAGGGGATGGGGGCAAGGTGTGGGGGGGAGGGGGGATGGGGGCAAGAGGAGGGAAGGAGGGGGGGTGGGAGGGGGGGCTCTACGGCTGCCCCCCCCCTGCTTGGTTCCCCGATGGCTCGGGCCTCTCCCCCTCCCCCCCCATGGGTCGGCCGCCCGGCTGTTCCCCCCTCTGCCCGGTTCCCCAATGGCTCGGGCCTCTCCTGTCCTCTCCCCCCCCCCCCCCCCCCGTTCCCCGATCGCTCGGGCCTCTCCTTTCCCCCCCCACCCCCCTGTTCTCCGATGGCTCGGCCGCTTCCGACCCGCTTGGTCCCCCGATGGGTTGGTCCGGGCCATGGAGGCGCGTGCAGGCGGCAGCCGGAAGCGCCATGTGTGGTCCTGACCTGAGGCGGGAAGTTGCGCGGCTGAAATAGGTGAGTTAGGGGTGGCATCATTTATTGATTATTGTGCGCTCCCCCGCTCGTTCCTGGGCGGTTGAGGCGGGACGCGCAGGGCTGTGAGGCGCAGTGGGTGTAAGGGGTGAGGCGGCAGGCCTGCGGGAGGGGTGTGAGGCGCAGGGGGGGTAAGGTGTGAGGCGGCAGGCCTGCGGGAGGGGTGTGAGGCAGCATTTTGTACTAACTTACCTGGGCGGGAGATGGCAGCTGGTGCACATCGGGTGGTAAGCCATCTTGGAGAGGAGCACGCGGTGTGAGTGTGTGTGTGTGTGAGTTATGTTAGACCCCACCGGCCAATGAGAGCCGTGGGGGGGGGGGGGGCTGACTGAGCAATCTGATTGGTCCCAGCCTCTAGCCAATCAGATTGCCCATAGGGACAGTGCGACAGTGCACATACAACAGTTTCAGAAATATAGATATAGATATATTGTGTATGTATGTATATCTATTTTAATACATATTAAATAAAACACATTTTCTGACGCACACAATTAAAAACAAGGTGAAGCACAGCTGTGACGGTGGTGCTGGGCATCAGCTTGTTTTGCTCACACTGTTAGAGCAGTGGCCTAGAAAAGCAGGGGTTGTGGGTTCTAGTCCTGTTGGGTCTGACACCATTCCAGTCATTAGGTTGGTGCCTTAGGCTGCGCTTATAGTGCCGGCTATGCGTTGTCGCCGTTGCTGGAAAACAAATGCATTGTCGCCGGCACTTATAGTGCACGCAACGCTGATAAAGCGACGGAGCGACCGTGCTACCAGAAATCTGGTAGACACTGATATTTGATTTTATCAGCGACGGTCTCCCCTTGCGGCCAATCGGGAGTTACAAATTGCAATTGCAGCCAGCGACGCCGCCCTAACTTAAAATACAACTATTGCAATGGAAACGGCGACAGGTGACGTCATCGGTCGCCGTCTGTATAAGCGCAGCCTTAGGCTTATTATCAACTCTATATAGTTGGTATGGAAATCCTTTTAAGATGTGTGGGGTGGGACTCATTTAAATATACTAGTGGCTATGCAAAGTGTATCGCCTTCTCCCCCAAGAATCCATTTGTGGATTTTGTCAAAATGATCCGCGGAAGTTTGGAAAACAGATTTTGACAGTTTCGCCCATTCCCAGTAATGTACAGTATACTGCAACTCTATATTTCTGCTATGAAGCATGCACTTTCCTTTACATGCCAGTCTTAAGTACTGGTGTGTCTACTTAATGTCTGCTGTATCTCTCACACGCTCTGTCTCTCTCTAATTAAACACATAATTAGTAAATGTCATGGTTGGGTTGACCAGACTACCTTGGGATTGCAATTACCAGACAGACCACAGAGGTTAATAAACATTCGTTTATTTGACCGGCAGCAACAGTGAGTAACAAGCACAAGACTATAACCGCATAACAAAGGGAGTTCGTAGCTTGCTAAGTGCAGGGTGCTGCCACCACAAAAGCCTGCGATGTTCCCCAGTACCAAGGGGAGACCGCTCCAGGGCCATACAGTCCAGGAATAGGATGGTCTCAAGGTACCGAGACCAGCCGGCATCTCCTGTGGAGCTCTGATAGTTTCCCGGCCTCCATTCAGATTCATGGAGAATCAGGTGCTGACCAATCAGTGGTGTCCCTTTAACTGATGAGCCAATTCCTAGTCAGGGAGACATCCGGAACAAACAATGCAGAGAGGGGGTGTGCTGAGGGATGGCCCTGATTGGAGGGGACTTGGAGCATGGGAGATAGAACTGACCAATGAGAATCGTGCCGATGGGAATAGGACTCAAATGCTGGTCCTCGAGATCAGCTACAGACATGTCGCAGGGTTGCATGCCTTGCTGCCGGGGAAAGAACAATGATCCGGCCTTGGAGTGTGTACTCTTCTTCTCTAGTTGCCCATTGTCCCTGGACACAGCACAAGCCTCACACAATGGCAAGCCACCGTATTGACAGGCAGAGGCAGCATGCAAGCTTAACATTTATTCAGGTTCCATTCAGCCCCTGTCGCTACAGTGAACAAAGGTTTAGTTTATCGGCTACATTAAACTACGTTTGTACGAGTTCTAACCACTTGACTTCTTTCTGTCCATACCTTTATTAAGCTGTGCAATTCTTTCTCTCCCGAAGCTGCATTCATCGCCCCTGCCCGAGGACCAGACTGAGGATAAAGATGTAGAGGGCGCGCAGGCCAATCACGCCAAGGTGGCCAGCCAAGAGGAGCACGGGGAAGGACATGGAGAGCACGGGGGAGAGGTGTGTGACTCGGGGGGATGGGGTGGTAGTGGGGGGGAGATGTCAGATCTTTGGGATCGTGGAGGGAACAGGAGAAAAACACCTGGGTACCTAACATTTTCATTTTTCCTGCAGGTTCTGCTTATGTAAAAAAAAAAAAAATGTCTGCAACGCAAATAGCTGCTTTAAATCTGAAGAGGTTAATGTAATTTCCACAAGGTGTAAGCGATGGTAGTAGTGATACTGGGATATGTAGTTTTTAACCTTATCTTCTCTCCTGTCTTCACAGTTTGATTTTGGGGATGTATTTGTTCACCAAGCCATCCACACCATAGAGTTCTGCCTGGGATGCATATCCAACACAGCCTCCTACCTGCGGCTCTGGGCTCTGAGTCTGGCTCATGCACGTAAGTGGCTTCTGTTTTTGGCCTTTGTACCTGTAACGGTCCAATGGAAATTACTCACAGTCCCACTAAGTTCACAAATCCTAACTGCAGGAACCAACTCTCCCTCCCTCCCCCTCTTTCTCTCCCCCTCCTCTTTCTCTCTTCCCCTCCCCCCCTCATTTGTGTGCTAGGTTATTTCACTTGTTTTATAAAATTGGTACTTCCAGGTACCCATTCTGTTTCTGAAGGTCTCCAAACATGCCAGTTAGATTGTAAACTCGTTGGGTCAGGGACTCCTATGCCCAGAGCTCGACAAATCTGCTCGCCCATGGCGAGTTGAAATTACCAGCTGGCGAGTTTGGAAACAGAGAAGGATGGCAGGTGGCACGATGGCAGAAGAGGAGGACTGAGGTGGACCACAGGAGCGGAGCAAGGCATCAGAGGAAGACACAGCGAGTCTGGAGAAGAGGACTGGGGAACATGTGAGCGCAGGAGGAGCGGCACAGGAGGACGGTCGGGGAAGAGTGCGCCCCAGTGGTCTGATCCGGAAATATTTACTGACTTCTTGTGTCTTCCACTGGGGTGCGCTCTACCCCGGCCGTCCTTCTGTGCCACTCCTGCTGCGCTCACATGGTCCTCAGTCCTCTTTTCCTGCTTCCGCCGCTGTCTTCCTCCTCTGCTCAGCACCCGTGGTCCTCAGTCCTCTTCCACCACCGCCGTCCACCTCCTCTGCTGCCCTGCTCTGCTCCTGTGGTCCTCCTTTATCTGCCTCCACCACCGCCGCCGTCCTCCTCTGCTGCCCTGCCACCAGAGCCAGGTAGGTGAGAGGAGGTGGAGGAGGGGAGTGAGAGGAGAAGGAGGAGGGTGAGAAGAGAAGCAGGGGGGTGAGAATAGCAGAAGGTGAGAGGAAGAGGAAAAGGAGGGAAGTGAGAGGCAGCGCACACCATTAAAAAAAACACTGTTTTTTTTAGGGGGGCGAGTCCCTTTCTTGTCTGGCGAGTAGCTTTTTGTATAATTTGTCGAGCCCTGCCTATGCCCAATGTTTACTTTGATCTATTATGCATTTATCGCTAATTGTGTTATTCGTCCCTGTATTATGCCTTGTATAATATCTCTGTGGAGCGATACAATACAATGTATGAAAAGACAAAGCACCAACATTTTGACCCTAATTACTTTCACAATCAGCCCCCATCAGGATTTCCATTCATCCATGGTCTAACGCAGGGGTGAGCAAACTTTTTTATGCTGAGCCCCCCTTTTTATCCATGAAAATTCTCGGGCCTCCCCTGCCTGATGTAATCAAAATCACATTAAAAAAAACCTTTATTAAATGGTATACAATGTAAATACACACACATACATACATACATACATACATACCTGGTGGGTGGGGTGGGGGGGGAGTAACTAGGCCTGCTCAGGTCCCCCCATGTGCTGCTGAAAATGGGCGGGTAACAGACAGGAGGAGGAGGGCTTGTCTGTGTACAGGGAAGGCCCCTCTGCAAGGCCCCGCCCCCTCTGCAGGCCCCGCAGCAAGGCCCGCCCCCTCTGCAGGCCCTGCAGCAAGGCCCCGCCCCCTCTGCAGGCCTCGCAGCAAGGCCCAGCCCCCTCTGCAGGCAGACACAGTAGAGAACTGGAAGCAGCCTCTGCACAGAGCTTCTAGCCGCCCGTGCACAGCTCTGCCCGCCCCCAGGTTTCCCCGCACGCAGCCTGCGCCCCCCCTACATAATCTTGCGCCCCCCCAGTTTGCGCACCGCTGGTCTAACGCAGCAATAAAGTAGCGATAGTAGAAAAGGATAATCCAATTTGCAATGTGACTCTTCTTTCTCTTGTCAGAGCTGTCCGAGGTGCTGTGGACAATGGTGATGCGCAACGGCTTGGCCAGCACAGGCTGGGGAGGACTCGTTGGCGTCTTCATCATCTTTGCTGCCTTTGCTGGTCTTACAGTGGCCATCCTGCTGGTCATGGAGGGGCTCTCTGCCTTCCTGCACGCGCTCAGGCTCCACTGGTATGTTCCTAACTGCCCCCGTTACAGAGAACGTCCCTCTCAAACAGCATGCTTCACTGTGTTACATAGTAGATGAGGTTGAAAAAAGACGTACGTCCATTAAGTTCAACCTATGCTAAATTTAAACAGATACTTTATCCTATATCTGTACTTACTTATTGATCCAGAGTAAGGCAAACAAAAAACCCCAGAGTCATATCATCCAATGATATCTCATAAGGGGAAAAATAAATTCCTTCCTGACTCCAAGAATTGGCAATCGGATTAATCCCTGGATCAACATCCTTCCCATGTATACTTATTAGGTATATCCCTATATACCTTTCCTATCTAAAAAGATGACCAACCTTTTTTTGAACAAATCTTTTGTATCTATTGTGTATGAAGGCTGAGTATCTACATAAACATCCAACACATGGAGGGGATTGTCGTCCAAGCACTGTTATGGGTTCATCCGAACAGGTGTTAACTTCCATTCAAGTCAATGCAAAATAAGGTCCATGCAGGTGCGTTATCCCGCTTGGTGAATCTGGGGGCTTATTTCTCTCTGCCGCAAAACCGGGAGAAGAAAACGTCACCAGATCCATCAAGGAAAACATTCCCCGCAGTTTAACAACTGAGAGACTTTAGTAAATACCTCCTTTATTTACCAAAGTCTCACACGAACGGCACCAGATTTAACAACGGAGAAACTAAAATGGGATTCCTTCTCCTTGAGAAACATGGTGCTGTCTTTGGCACTGGTCTGTCCCCAGTTTTGGTGCTTGAAGATTGAGAGAATAGCCCCTCTAAAGGTGCGACGTACAAAATCAAACTCCTGAATAGTGTGTAAAAATACGTCCGAGAGGGAATTCACACTGTGTTATAGTCAGAGGAATTGCCGAGAATTTGATGCTACGGATAGAAAATAAATAACACAGACGCAAGGTTTTATGGAAGTGATTATAACATGCTCCCCAAATCACCAACTGAAACCCAAAACAGGAGGCTAATAATAACACGATGAACCGATGCTGACACACAGGAAGTTTGCCTTAAAAAGAAAAAGTTATCTTGGAATTAGGAGGTTCTTGGAGCTGAAATCGACGTGGTTCAGTTGCGGGGACCTCCTGCTTCCCACCTAATAAAAAATATAAACCAAGAGGTAACATCATGTTAATACAAAGACTCCTGTATATCCAGGTAAGACAGGAACCACAATGTCTAGCAGTGCAGCATATATAGTATAATATAATAGGTACACCTCCCTTACATGTGCTTTGTGACTCTCTCTTCAGGGTGGAATTCCAGAACAAGTTCTACTCCGGCGCAGGACACCTCTTCCAACCATTCTCCTTCCAGCGTATCTTGGATGGAACTGCAGATGAATAAAAGCAGAGATACCCTCAATCACGCTACCTATTTACAGCCCCAGAATGAAGAAGTCTCATAATATAATATATAATAATAATATAATATACAGTATGATAGCAATGATCCATCTCCGTTGTCTGCTCTCATGCAAACATACTTCGATACAAAGCGCTCCAAGCGGCCTATGTACTTAGATTATCCTTTCATGTATTTTTTGCGTGTCAACATTTTAGTGCTAAAAAATAGTACAACCCTTCTTAAAATGTGCACCGTGTGTATAAATGACGTTATGTAACTACATATGAGGCATGTTGAGTACATGATTGATACCATTTTAATTAATACCGAATCCTGCCAATGTTTATTTCCTAACTAGTGTTGGTAAAGATACACACAGATACCCAGCAAGCTCTCAGAAACCCCCCCAAATTACCACACAAAATATGTGTCAAAAGGAGTGCTACTGGGCATGGCTAATTGTATAAAACAAGAAACAAAGAAGTCCAGAGCAACATCCAATGTGTCAAAAATACACAGGGAAATACCTATATATCTCTTGAAAAAAGGGTCATTTAGGACCTGCGATATTATGGTCATGCCTTGAAAGTGGCTTGAAGGCTTATATGCTTTGGCCATAGGGTTCACTAAATTACCCTTTTTTCAAGAGATATATAGGTATTTCACTGTGTATTTTTGTCACATTGGATGTTGCTCTGGACTTTGTTTCTTGTTTTATATAATGTTAGTAAAGATGCATTATTAGTGTAATATTAATTAGAAAAGCCATACCATAAAAATAATACCGTTTTTATTATACCTACAGTATACAATGAAACATTCGTGCTGATTTTGGCGCACTTTTTAATTTCTGGAGGAGCACAGAAACATAAAATTTGAGTACATAGCATTAGCATCGCACGCATAGCGCGGCTCGTTTCTGGGCGCCAAAATAAATGACAAAATATGTTTTGACGCGGATGGCGCAGAATGAGAAATGTCAGATTAACACGCAAGCGCAAATTAAAAGGAGAGTTCCGTGTGCCAACTTTGCTCCAAAAGAGCAGTTTGCGCCACTTAGTACAGAGGGCCCCCTGGCGCTATTTAGTATCTTAGAAGGCTGGTGAGATTTAAAGATGAGATGATTGTTCATTTACAAGCACATTGCACATAAAAGCTATATCCCTTTTGCTTCCAAAGTGTCCAGCAATGCGTTGCTCTGCGTATTAATATATTGCTCTACATCAGGGGGTGGGCAACTCCGGTCCTCAAGGGCCACCAGCAGGTCAGTTTTTCAGGATATCCCTGCTTCAGCACAGGTGGCTCCGTCATTAGCTGCCCCACCTGTGCTGAAGCAGGGAGATCCTGGAAACCTGATCTGTTGGTGGCCCTTGAGGACTGGGAGTTGGCAGCCCCTGCTCTCCATGTTGCACGTATATTGCTATGTAATAGCAGCGGACCGCCTGTGCCTAGCTGTGAAAAAGGACCACTTTGATTAACTTTAAAAAATAAATGTAATACAATTTGGATATTTAACTTGACTAAAAGAAATTCACTTTTTCACTCGTGTGTCACTATTTTAAATGCTGTGATGTTGTCTTCCCTGTTCTGGGGAACATTTTAGTGCCATTCATTGGAGTGGAGCGGAGTTCTTCCCCAGCACTGGGAAGTGGCTTTGTGCTAACACATTTGCAGTGCTAAGCGTTTTCACGCCCTTACTCCCATCCGTATGAAAGCTTAGCACCGTTTTGTGGATCTGGGCCTAATAGTAGCACTTTTTTTTACATTTTATTTTACCCCTTTAACCACATTATAATTGAAGTATTTTGCACCCATAATACATCTCACTCTGATATAGCTGCAGACACGAAATCTTGTGTGATCATAGAACTGAGAATAAAGTAGTGTATATGCAATACAAATGTATTAAATATGTGTGTGCTCTTTATTATACTATGTTCTCATGGTACCTGAAGCAGCTCCCAACTGTACATTGAGCGTTTGGATTAAAGGTTTGGGAGAGTCTGACTGCCCATGCTCTCTCCTTCGCAGGCAGAGCAAGACTACTCTAACTTTGCAACACCCACTGGTTAGCTCCAGGAAGGGGCGGGCTCATGGACTCTACCCATCACTGATAGGCTTACACAAGCCATGAGTCACCACCTTACTTCCATCATTTACAAGTGGGGGTGGAAAGGGAGTGGGGTGGAAAGGGGGGGGGGGGGGGTGGAAAGGGGGGGGGGGGGGTGGAAAGGGGGGGGGGGGTGGAAAGGGGGGGGGGGGTGAAAGGGGGGGGGGTGGAAAGGGGGGGGGGGGGTGGAAAGGGGGGGGGGGTGGAAAGGGGGGGGGGTGGAAAGGGGGGGGGGGTGGAAAGGGGGGGGGGTGGAGGGGGGTGGAAAGGGGGGGGGGGGTGGAAAGGGGGGAGGGGGGGGTGGAAAGGGGGGAGGGGGGGGGGGGGGTGTCAATGGCCCATAGATTAACTCATGAAGGCCCTGAACTTACTAGGGACTTACATCACAAATGACACTGTGGGGGAAAGAGGGGCATTATGGGACATACCATGTTACACTAACGTTAAACATTTTTTTTTTTTAGAAAGCAGAGCCAAATAAGTAAACATAGGAAGGATGTTGATCCAGGTAGAAATCGGAAAGCAATTTATTTTTTCCCCTCGTGAGACCTAAAAGGGTAATATTTCACTGGGGTTTTCTATTTGCCTTGCTCTGGATGAATATAAATACAAATATAAAGACAACATTGAGGTACATTCACCCCTCAATAAGCCAGTGCTGCAGGGCTTTAAACCACTTTGTTGAAAAAAATACTGCTGTGTCCAGAGGGGCAGAGTATAGAGAGATTATTAACCCCTATTTGGGCTGTGGTCTGGCAGTGACTATCTGGGATGTCTGGGGGAAGTCCGTGGACCCGCCCAGACCCCTTGAGTCTCGCACAATATGAGCCACAACACCTGGGAACTCCGCAATGAAGAAACAAATAAAATCAATAACTCACTGGAATCTTTAAAGTCCGTCTGGTCTGCGGCGTGCTCCAAGCTGTGTAGTGGAAATTGCAGGCAAAGTATCCTCACCGGGGAGAAAAGACGGCGGGTCACGGACGCACAGCAAATGAACAAGGCTGGACTGTGCTATAAAAAATCTTTATTATGCCATGGGTATTTAAAAAGAGAGAGAGGGAAGCACCCCCCGCAACTCTAACGCGTTTCAGCCACAAAGGGCCTTTCTCAAGAGCGAACATTACCTGCTGCTGTGTCAACTGAAATACAAGCCCACCCGGAAGTGACATCACACTCAGGTGCTAGCAGTGACTCCCATGATGGACAAAGGGAGTTTGCTCACCTGGTGAGTGTAACCACACCCGTAATGAGCTCCTACCAGAAGTCAAAGCAGAAAATGGCAAATACATTGCCAGTGAAAAAACATTTTGTTACATCAGATGTTTATGTCACTAATTGCAACAACCACAATAAACCTTACAGGGAGGTGACAATACTATTTTACCAAATGGTATTCTATTAACCTCTACCTGCTACGGTAATAAAACAAATTAAAAATATGTATGAAATTAAATCAATGCAAAGGATGCATTGATTGATTAAAATCAAGTAATAGCGGGGGATAAATTGTGTGAAACATTACAATTTAAACAATAGTAGAATTACCTTACATTCGTGCAATTCTGAACAGACTACAGAATAAAGTCAAGTGGATACATCTAACCCAAATATTATTTAGGACACAATGTAATACACTTATAACAATTTTGTTTGCTTTGTTGCCAATCATATAAATATTAAGGAACTTAAAGTATGATTTTACTGACAATTTTTTCAGATCACCACAACGTTCAGTGAGGTCAATGCAAGGAAATGATAAGATGAAAACAGACAATGGAAATAATAACAATAAATGCACAATAATATCCAACAAATGTTGAATAATGAAAATGCAAACAACAAGATGAATTGTTTCCTAACATTATTACCAGTGTTTGTTTGAACATACCGATCCTAAACAAAAACGTATCTTCATCTAGTTATCAATCAGTGGTTTACTATTCAAAATATGAAAAAACGAAAACCACAGAAAAGCTTATTAAGATTTTGTCTAGCTAGTCATATGATCTTAATGAATAAAGACCTAGGGCCTCATGCAGTAAGCGCCGAAATGTGCAATGGCCAAGCTTACCGTTTTGGCATTATTTTGGCGATATTCCTCTCCGTATGCAGTAACTGCCGAATCCCTTCCCAATCAAGGCGAAAACATTTCCGTCCACTCTCACGATGATTTGACAATCACACACAGGTGTATCGGCCTGCATGGCGGGGTGCAGTTAGGTTCGCCAATTAAACTTCTTGCTGAATCCGGCGAAGCAAGCATGTTTTGGATTGCGCGGCCTATTTAAAGGCAACGTGTACTGTTAATCATTCTCTGTGTTGTTGGAGTGAGAGAGAGAGAGACGCACAGAGCTGGGCGATTTAAGATTTGCATATTGATGAGAGACTTGTTGTGTATTGTGAGAGCTTTGTCCTTTGTTGTTTTGTTTACATCTTTGTCTTGTTTTGTATGTGGAAGTGTTTCGTGTGATTGGCTGTACATTTGTTTTCTGTTCTTTGTGAGTGCTACAGGTATGGCCGCAAAGCGTAGTGAAGAGTGATGCTGGTGTGAGTGGTACTGCTAGTCGTGTGAGTACGCGTCGGAGTGAACATACGGTCCAGGGGAGTGCTGTGAGTGGGAGTGCTGTTGCTGGGGAGTGGGAGTGCTGTTGCTGGAGTGCGAGTGCTGTTGCTGGGAGTGTGAGTGCTGTTGCTGGGAGTGTGAGTGCTGTTGCTAGGAGTGCGAGTGCTGTTGCTGGGAGTGCTGTTGCTGGGGAGTGCGAGTGCTGTTGCTGGGAGTGCTGTTGCTGGGAGTGCTGTTGCTGGGAGTGTGAGTGCTGTTGCTGGGAGTGTGAGTGCTGTTGCTGGGAGTGTGAGTGCTGTTGCTGGGAGTGTGAGTGCTGTTGCTAGGAGTGCGAGTGCTGTTGCTGGGAGTGCTGTTGCTGGGAGTGGAGTGCTGTTGCTGGGAGTGCGAGTGCTGTTGCTGGGAGTGCGAGTGCTGTTGCTGGGAGTGGGAGTGCTGTTGCTGGGAGTGGGAGTGCTGTTGCTGGGAGTGCGAGTGCTGTGCTGGGAGTGCTGTTGCTGGGAGTGTGAGTGCTGTTGCTGGGAAGTGCGAGTGCTGTTGCTGGGAGTGTGAGTGCTGTTGCTGGGAGTGTGAGTGCTGTTGCTGGGAGTGCGAGTGCAGTTGATGTGAGTGTGAGTGCTACTGGTGGCTCAGTTGCTGATGGGGTGTCTGGTGGGGGCGTGCTTGCTGGTGCACCGCTTTTGAGTCTCTTCCATTGGAAGAAGGAGAGTCCAGTCAGCACCAGGCAAGTTCTGAGCCTAAACGTGCTCGGAGGAAACGTGTAGAGCACCCACGTAATCCTCGGTTCAATCACCAGGAAAACACAGCTCTTGTCACTGGGATTCTGGAGCACTATGACAGTCTGTTTGGCCATTTACTAGGTAAGTTTACCTTTGCATTCATTCTTCAAATACATGTGATCCTAGGTTATGTGAGGTGTGTTCATATGCAAATATGGGTCCATAATATCTAGCAATATACATTATATTGTAATCACTATTTTTATCATGCGTTACAACGACAACAACACTCTGTCGTTCAATTGGCGCAACTTCATACCATATAATGCAAGCTTCCTTACATGTCTATGTTTACAAGTGAATGCTCATGTGCTTCACATATTACACATAAACCAGCATGTTTGGTATCACTTGGAACAACTAGCAGTGTAGGAAATGTATAGTTTTATTATTAGGAATTCACGTCATATATGTTGTATGTATTTCAAGGGCGGACAAGTTCAGCAACCAGAAATGAGAAGTGGAATGAAATAATACTTGGTGTGAATGCGTGTGGGAATCGTGTCAGGGACAAGAATAATTGTCGCAAGAGATTCGACGATATTAGGTCACAATAAAAAAGAAAATACAACAACAACGCATTCATGCTTCTTGCACTGGAGATGGGCTGCCATCACACGGCTCATATTAACTCCATTGGAGGAGCAGCTTAGGGAAAAATTACTTCCTGTCTTCGTGGAGGGGTTGGCCGGTGACAGAGACATCGGAATATTTCCCTCACAATTTCCACCCAGGTGAGAAATGTTACTGTAATAGGCGTGTCGTTGGTGACAGTCTTTTACAATTTTCCGCTGCTATTTATACTTTCCTCCCAATAGAAGCATACCTACATCTATATATGTATCTCTCTCTCTCTCTCTCTCTCTCTCTCTCTCTCTCTCTCTCTCCTCTCTCTCTCCTCTCTCTCTCTCTCTCTCATCTCTCTCTTCTCTCCTCTCTCCTCTCTCTCTCTCTCTCTCTCTCCCTCTATATATCTATATATATATATATATATATAGCGCAAGATATTTTCAGATGTACTTGTCCTACTAAAAGCATTTTAAAATGTATCACGTTGCACTGCGTGCTCATTTGCATGTCATCTCCCACAATCCTTTGCTGCAGTGGAAGCAATGTATGCTGTCGAAGATGGGTAACAACAGGGTTGCACACATCTGTAACACATGCTAATGAACAAACATTATTATGTAGTGTTGCAGTACTGACATATGTAATATTTATGTACATGTAGTTTATTTGACACCTACAAACACACCATGACTGCCTCTTGAAATCATGCACCAAAGATATAGCTACGGACAACAAACATCACTTGCATTAACACATTTGCTGTAGGTTATTAAAAGGTGTTTTTTTGCTTCATGTCATATACAGAGAGCATAATGATGCACACCTTGCATATGTTATGTAATTGTGTTCATAGGTAGCTCACTTCATAATAGGATTTACATCATCTAACATTGTGTTAAACCAGCTGCAATTATTATGTCATCACAGCATACACATGAACACAGGGGGTGGGGTTTTGCACAGAACCTTCTAATAAGGTCTACTTTGTCGAGACCACTTACAGGTGGTTGAATTAATTGAAAGGTCACGGTGATATCACCTTTTGGGGGAGGGTCTAAAGTTCTTGAAACCTGAAAAGCTGAACATAAGTTCATCACAGTCATTTCAAATCGTAACTGTATGTAGAAAATCACCCACCAAAGCCTATTATGTATCAAACGTACATAACACATTCGTCACCTCAGATCTATTGTTGAAATTATATCAACACCAAACTATAACACCAACAGCATCTGTGAACGACACACTGCAAGTGTTGTGTTGTTGAGTGACAGCCACATTTAGCCCTGCAACAGGTTCAATTTATTTACCACACATATCCTGTTACAAAAAGAAGAACTTTCAAATAGTACATACTTGTTGAAAAACATTGTCATCGTTGATCTCATTGATAGTGATGTACCATTATGATAGTGATATTACTGCACAACATATGCAGTATATGTGCAATAGTTATAATATTGTTACAACGCACTACTGCTTAAACGTGGTATGTTAGTGAAATAAAAGTCCTAATTACACTGGCATGTACATGCTTATTCAAAAGATTCATGTTCAGTTAGCCACACACATCTTTTCATTTCATGAAGTGATGCTGTTAGTTAGCCATACATACTTAAGATACACTAACTCTATGGTCATGATGTACACATGTCACTTAACAACTGATGTTATTCTTCTATATAGTTGCTTCTGGAGGACATGTGTCACCTGAGACTGAGCAAGTGTCTTCACCTGGGTCATGCAGCTCCTTGCACCTGGAAGGTGAGTGTATGAGGCGATGGACATATAATATGTTCAATTCTTTATGTTATGTTGTCATGTTAATTAATGGTTTAAGACATGTGTTTTCAAATTGGATCAGTTAGTGTCACTAAAAAGTACAATTTTGTATACTGTACTACATGTATTGTGTTTGGGATGTACAGTATGATGTAGGAGTTGTGAGTTTTTGAACAACCTTTCATTCATTCTTATTTCACACTGAGTCCAAACATAAGTAGTATGTCAAGGTACATTTTAACTGTGACGTCATAAAAACGATGCAAACATCTTAGCAGATTGTAATGATACACTGTGATAACAACTGAGTAAAACAGCAGACATTAGCATGCCATTTCATCATGTGTTCATTTATTTGTAAACATGATGATGCCAAAGACACAGAAATGCTATCAAGTGACCATTACGAGGTTCCCATTGAAAGAGTTACACAGGCAATTCCTCCACAACTGACACATACGCAGCAATAGCAGCTTCTGAAGAAAAAATTGTTTGAAGCAGAAAATCGTCGCCATTCAGATATTATGTCAGTGCACGAAAGGATGATCTCACTGCACGAAAGGATGATCTCAGCAGGAACAAAACATATTCACAATTGGCACCATCTTCACAGGGTCTTCATAGAAGTTCCTAAACCAGACACAAATTTAAACACCACATTAGAAGCAGTAGTTGTTCAGCTCAACCAAGCTAATCACTTGAGAATGACAACAGCACATCCATTCACCTTCAACCCATCACAGGATGGATCTTTAGATGCTGCTACTGTTTCACCCCATGCATCTGATATTCGTTCGCCAACAAGGGATGTTACCGGTACACTAGCTGAAAGTTCTGTTCATATTCCTCTCGACATCCAACCACTGCCATCTGGTACAAAATCCCTGGAGCTGACACCTACTAAGAGGCACCTAAAAGAAAAATGCACAAGCAATTACTAATAAGCAGTTATTTTAAACATACTAAAAACTGAAACATGAAACGGAGCAAGCAGTTGTACACTGTGTACCAACTTGTTCAGAACTGCCACTGCCCACAAGCCCTGCCCCTGAAGTCTCACTGCCCACAAGCCCTGGCCCTGAAGTCTCACTGCCACAAGCCCTGCCCCTGAAGTCTCACTGCCCACAAGCCCTGCCCCTGAAGTGGCACAGGCCAGTCAAACTGGCTCTGTAATAGTAAAAGTTGTTGGCAAACGGAAACAAAAAACCCAACCCACACAAGCAGGCCTGTGACTCCGCTCTCAAAAAGGACAAAATATAAATAAATTTCTAATTAACTACATCTGTATGTTGCTTTGGTGTTGTAGAAATCAGATTATCTAATTAATATTGTATGTATGATCAACACCTGTTGTTCAAACATTCAAGTATGTCCTTGTACACGTGAAGGTTTGGAAATGTTCAGTCACAATGAGTGCATAATATACATAATTTGTACGTATTAATCATCTGTTTAGTTATGGTCCTACATTACACAGTTGCAATGGTTGGAGAAGGTGACATTCCCTTAGATAAAAAACATTGTAGTTGGGTGTGTTTGTTAGGTAATTTAGGTACTGTAATTGCATGTGAATATTATTCACAGGCAAGTAACATAAATATTTCTGTAACTACTAACAAGTTTCATGTAAGTTTAGAGTAGGACCCAATGAACATTATTACTTACCTTCAACTTTATTGAATCTTCTTAATTTAGTCCTTTCATCATGTATGTGTACTGCTTACAATAACATATCTGTGAATGTGTATAACTATATATAGTATATACAAAATTTAGTTGTTTGTGATATATATATATATATATCATATATATATAATCAAACAACTAAATTTGTATTTACTTTTTTGTACACAACACATATGTTGTTTTATTTGGCAACACACAGTATTGTCATAACTCATCTTATATGTTAGTGAAATATAAATGATGTTACCCTTTAACAGAATATGGGCCTAATATTATGAAGCACATTTAAATATCACCATTTAAATAATTTGGAAACAAGCCCTACTTACTCCCATCAATATGTTCAGTCTAGAACTGGATTAAATAGATATATTATATGTTGTAACACTACAGCCCTTGTAAACTCTCA